>NC_041394.2:97146942-97346942 GCF_900747795.2 Erpetoichthys calabaricus | reverse complement strand
TTTTAGTAAAAGGCGAGCTTTTAAGCCTGAGAAATCACCCCGTAAATGCACACGTTTAATTGCACATGTGTTAATATGTATGCTTACACAGTATTAAAAGACATTTACCTTCGTTCCCGCGTTTGACTCGTGCTGTAAATCTCTTCCTTGTTTTTAGTTCACGTGATTACGTAGGAGGCGTGATGACGCGATACGTGACTCTGCCTCCTCCATTAGAGTATATGGACAAAAAATATGTTCCAGTTATGACCATTACGCGTAGAATTTCGAAATGAAACCTGCCTAACTTTTGTAAGTAAGCTGTAAGGAATGAGCCTGCCAAATTTCAGCCTTCCACCTACACGGGAAGTTCGAGAATTAGTGATGAGTGAGTGAGTCAGTCAGTCAGTCAGTCAGTGAGTCAGTGAGGGCTTTGCCTTTTATTAATATGTATAGATATATTATAGTATAAAAGTAACAAAAGTTATTATAAAGTGCTACCAGATAGATATAGTAAACATCACAGTGCTTTTAAAGAAAATTAAAGAATAGCACTGAAAATTAAAGCAAACACATACTATATCTGTCAGCCAATACAATCAGTAAATTTACCATTAATTACCAAATAATATATATACTTTTTATGCATGCTAAAAATGTTGCATCAGAGGAAAAAATATCAAGGCCCCAATACTCCTGAAAAACTAAACATCAATACTCGGCTCCTGTCCAGATACTCTAGAGAGAAAAAAATGTTTCTCCTTCTATTAATTTTCTAAATTAGTATTTTCCATTTCTGTGTTACAGGAAACTAAAATAAATGAAAGAAAATGTTTAACAATCTTTTAGCCCTGAAAGGACATTCTGTTCTTGGAGTAATTTTATAATCATCTTCTATACTTCACCTTTTTTATTATCCTTAATTTAACTTGATAAAACATACAAAATACAGTACATATAAAGCACAATTTAGAGGAGAATGGTGGTGCAATGGGAGTGCTGCTACCTCACAACAAGTTTCAGGTGCTCCAATTTCCTTCCACAGTCCAAAAACATGCAGATTAAGTGGACTGGTAATGCTAAGTTGGCCCCTGATGTACAGTATGTAGTCCTGCCATGGACTGGCACCCTGTTCCTCTCTTGTTCCCGATACTTGCTGGAATAGGCTCCAGCTTCCCTGCAACCCGCTTTGCAAAGAAATTGAATGAATGGATAGATTCAGCACTTTTTTGTGTGATTACTTTTTTAATTACATTCCCTTAATTTTAGTTACAATTACCAAAAAATCCCAACCTTATTATTCAATTACAGTACTTTGAAATGTATCCCTATTTATTACTTAATGAAATATTTCAGAGCAGTCATAACCCATCTCAGTTCCAAAGTTCACTTAAGGTGCAGCTCACAAAAGAGAAAAATATCCCTGTGGTTTTAAAATACATTGTACAGATCAACTGTTAGAGATTTCTTCAACCTTTTCAGGTCAGTACTTTTGCATAAGTGAACTGTCAAAAGTTCATATTTTTTTTGTTTTTTTAGAGCTTTGAGTATCGAAAGTCCATTTCTGACCCAAATCAGCCCTTAGGCTGAACCTTTGCTAGGGGGCTAGGTTGGCTTGTTTCCTAGTCTATGGAGAAAACTCAAACCCAGAAAGAACAAAAACCAGCAAAGGGTCTAAACATATTAAGGCAGAAATGTTACTTGGGCAAAATGTATATAGCCAAATTAAAATACTCATATTTTTTCACCATTCAACTAAATTTATAACATTAAATCAATCATAGACTACATAATCCTTCAATCTACCCATTTTTTGATTCTCATAATAACTAAAAAGCATTAAAAATATATATTTTTGTTAAGACTATATTTATTTTTGTATTTTTTATTTTCTTGATTTTTATTAGCACCTCGTCCAGACTTGCTTCCTATCTTGCACCTGGTGCTGCCAAGATATCTTGATTAAGTGGGGTAGAAAACACATTGACTAATTCCAGTTATTGTAAATTGGAGAGCATTTTATAAGTTATTCAATGAAAACATTTAACTTTTTTTTGACTATTAAAAAGTAAGAAGCCTAAATAATAAGTACAATGCACAAAATACTTCCTATGGTTTCCATAATTCTCCCACTGATGTAAACTTGTGTTTCTGCTGGCTGTTTAGCATTCTTTGAAACCCTCTTTATAACCAAAATAAAAAGATATAGCACACATTATACATTTGCACAGCAAGTGCTGACCACCATTCACTTTCTCTATAAACCTTTGTGTATCTCATTATTCAAGATTCAAGATTCTTTATTCGTCACATGCATAGTTATACAGGACAACATGCAGTGAAATGCATCCTGATCCGTTTATCAAAAACTGTGCAAAGTTAGAAGAATACCAGTTAGATTAACAAAAAGTCCTAGATTGAAAGATAACAATATAATAGAACATAAATAAATAAGTAAAATTAAGTGAAATGAAGTAGAATTAAGTGTTATGGTACAATAGTGCAGTGATTATTGTGTAAAATCAAAGTTAGACAGGTGCATAGTTAAAGGACAGACCAATTCCAAAACAAGATAAGGGTAGACGTCATGGTACAATTACAGTCCAGTCTAAGTATGTGAAGGGTCATGGATGAGATGGCATGTTCTGATTTAACAGTCTTATGGCTTGAGGATAGAAACTCCTTTTGAGTCTCTCTATCCTGGCCAGGATGCTACAAAACCTTTCGCCTGATTTTAATAGATGAAACATTAATGAGATGAGTCTTTGATAATCCTGAGAGCTCTGGTCCTGCATCTTCTGGTGTAAATGTCCTGCATAGATGGTAGAGCTATCAGACACTCCTGCAAGTGAGGGGACGCTGGCGCACGCATGTTGTTGCTGCTCCTCCCTGTTAACAACACTTTTCGCAAAATTCATCTTGATTCTACACTTTCTTACGCTTGTTTGATTTCTTTTATTGTACGTATAGTTCGTGGATACAGCTGATTCGAATTGTATGAATTTGGCTTAATATTTACAGATTTTATGGACTCTACTTTGACTGGGAACAGCTGAGTCTGTGGATCACGGGACGAGAACCTACGAACATTTCTTTGTACCTGGCAATCTAGGACCTCGGGATGATCTGTCGCCGTGATTATATTAAATTCACTAAGCTGATCTGCTCCCGTTTCATCTTACAGTACTCTATGACTGGGAACTGATCTGATGTTCATACTAATTTGGCTTTTGGCTCCTGGGCGATCACACCTAAAATTACCAAGCGTTACTGTTTGTGGCTATGTATTGGAACCTCCAAATCCTGCTACCTCCTCCTGCTATGCTTTCTGCTGCTTGCTATCGCCGCTCACCTATGCTACCACACCCGCCTGTCCTACTGGTTCTGCTGTGCTGTGCTGCTTCTCCACTGCTATTCAGATAAGTATTGCCCAGTATCATGCTAAAATACTCTCATGACAAACTCCTTCTTATTAAACAGTTTGTCCAGAGTAAATGGTCTGACTGGAACATCCTAAAGGACGCCGGTATTTTGCAGCGCCTGGAATATATACATCGCGGGTCAGGTCGCTGCCACTACCGAGCGGCGAATGAAAAGACCACTGGCAGCATTTGCTCAGGAATACGCCGTCCTTCTCATGACCCTGGAAATAAAAGTGTCAGTATGCCAAATTTGCATTATGTGGAAATAAACCCTGATTGCGGCTCTGTGCAAAAAGAAGCCTCATTAACTAATATTGCACTGTTTAACTCGAGGTCTCTTAATGGCAAAGCATTGGTGCTGTCAGAACTCATCACTGACACCAAACTTGATATACTGCGTCTAACGGAGACTTGGCAAAAACCAAACGAATTTGCGCCTCTTACAGAGGCAACTCCAATTGGTTTCACTTTCCACACAGAGCCTCGCAGCTCAAGACAAGGCGGTGGGCTTGCAGTAATTGTCAGAGCAGACTTAAACATTAAACGAATCCCAATTGACTGTTCATTGACTTTTGAGTGCCTGGCTCTTAAACTAATAACGAAATCAGGTCCTATCCCACTCATTGCTCTTTATCGTCCCCCAAAATACAATGCATCCTTCTTATCCGATCTGATTGAACTTTTGACCCACCTAAGCTCTTACTCTCAGAGAATTATCCTTCTTGTTTCAACATCCATATTGACACCCCCACATCTAAACTGAGAAATGAATTCCTATCCTTACTGGACTGTTTTGACTTCACACAATATGTTGATTTTCCAGCCCACTCTGGCGGTCATATATTGGATCTGATCTGCACTTCTGGACTATCTGTTGCCAACATTTACAGCACTGATTTGGGACTCTCTGACCATAAAGCAGTATTTTTCACTGTTTCATTGCCTTTCCCTCCTCTTACCTGTAAACGACAAATTTCTTACAGAAACCTTAAAAATATCTGTCCCTCTATCCTTTCTGGATCCATTTCTGATCTTTTACTGTCTTCACCTATTCCATCAACACCAGATAGTTTTGTTACCACTATAACTCAGCCCTTCATTCAGCATTAGATAAAACAGCTCCTTTAAAACATAAGGAGGTTTCCTTTAAACGTTCAGCTCCTTGGTATAATTCAGAATTGCAATCTATGAAAGCAGCTGGCCGACGCCTTGAGAGAATGTCACGCAAGACTGGCCTCACCGTGCACATCCAGGCTTTCTCTGACCACCAAAGAGCTTACAGAGAAGCACTAACTTCTGCCAAGAACACCCATTACGGCAGAATAATAGAAAGTGGCCACGATAACCCAAGGGTTCTGTTCTCTGTAGTTAATAAACTACTCGAACCCGCATCTGGCCCAACTACCTCTTCTACTGAAGTCTGTGAGGAATTCCTCCACTTTTTCCGTAACAAAATTAAAGATATAAATAATTCAACTAACATAAATACATCATCTGTTTATATCTCTCCCTGTTTTCCCACTCCATCCAGCTCCTTCTCTAAGTTCTCACCAGTCACATCTGCATTTGGTAATAACCTGCATTGTAAGATGAAGCCGACTACTTGTGTACTGGACCCCATTCCCACCACACTACTTAAATCCTGCCTTCATGCTATAATCCCGACTGTTACAACAATAATAAACTCATCCCTTGACACTGGCTCTGTGCCGCTCACTTTTAAAATTGCTTCTGTAACCCCAATGTTAAAAAAGTCTGGTCTTGATGCTGACAATCTTAACAATTTCCAGCCTATTTCCCACTTACCTTTCCTGTCAAAAGTTCTTGAGCGTGTTGTAGCTTCCCAACTCACCAATTACCTAACCTCTAATAATTTGATGGAACCCTTTCAGTCTGGTTTCAGGGCACGGCACAGCTGTGAAACTGCTCTGCTACAGGTAACCAATGATTTGCTTATGGCAGCAGACTCTGGACAAAACAGCATATTAATTCTGTTAGACCTCAGTGCAGCATTTGACACTGTCAGACATGACATCCTACTTTCCAGAAAGTAGAACATGCTGGGTATCTCTGGCACTGCCCTCCAGTGGTTCAAGTCCTATCTGACTGATAGGCAAGAGTTTGTTAGTTTTGGCAACAGCAGATCCAGCTCAGTGCCAGTCACACAAGGAGTCCCTCAAGGCTCTGTCCTCGGTCCTCTGCTTTTCTGTATTTACATGCTTCCCCTTGGCCATATTATCTGTAGCTATGGACTGGATTATCATTTTTATGCAGATGATACTCAACTCTACTTCAATGTTAAAAGTGGAACTTCATCAGAGCTTTCTCAGCTCACAACCTGCCTTAGTGAAATTAAAACCTGGATGGAGCAGAACTCTTTAAAATTAAATTGCAATAAAACTGAACTCCTGCAAATTGGGACTAAAATGCAACTTAATAAAATGAGCTCCTTCCCAGTCTATGTTGGCGGTGATCTCATCAGACCTGCCTCTACTGTAAAAAATCTTGGTGTCATTTTTGATTCCTCCCTCTCTTATTCCGCCCACATAAATCACATTAAGAAACTTTCTTACTTTCACCTCCGTAACATATCCCATGTTCACTCCTTCCTCTCCTTCTCTAATGCTGAGAAACTTGTCCATGCTTTTATCACATCCCGCATCGATTATTGTAATTCCCTACTGGCAGGTGTCCCTTCTAATCTTATATCACAGCTCCAGCTTATTCAAAACTCAGCTGCAAGAGTCCTTACTCGAACCAGCAGCAGCGAGCACATCACACCCACCCTGCTCCGTCTTCACTGGCTCCCTGTGTCTTACAGAATCGAATATAAAATCCTACTAATAACCTACAAAGCCTTAAATAACCTCGCGCCAAACTACATCAGTGACCTACTCCATCACTATGTGCCTGCCCGCCCACTAAGGTCCTCTGATTCTGGCAATCTTGTTGTACCCCACACTAATCTACACTCCATGGGTGACAGGGCCTTCAGCTGTATAGCGCCCAGACTCTGGAATGACCTACCGAAATTAATCAGGTCAGCTGACTCCATGAATTCTTTTAAAAAACAACTCAAAACTCATCTGTTCAGGAAGGCTTTTAGCTCTACTTGACTTTATTACCCTTCTTTCAGTTTACTTCTCTGTCAAGATGCTAATGTAACCTGTGTGTGTGTGCTAGACCATCAATTATGTTGTCTGTTTTTTTTTTTTCAGAATTCACTGTTTTAATCTTCTTTATTTATTTATCTGGTTTGTACAATGCTATATACTGTATACGCTGACGTTCTTTATTATATTCTGTAAGTGCCTTGAGCATGGGAAAGGCGCTATATAAATAAAATGTATTATTATTATTATTAGAGCTGACCTGCAGCAGCGTTCCACTGCACAGATCACTCTCTGTAGCGCTTTACGGTCCTGAACGCAGCAGTTTCCAAACCAGGATGTAATGTTCTATGTCAGGATACTTTCCATAGCTCCAGAGTAGAAAGTCTTATGAATCCCTGAAGAGACCCCAAACTTCATAAGTTGTCTGAGATGGTAGAGTCTACGCTTTGCCCTTTTGGTCTGAACTTGAATGTGTTCAGGCCATGTCAGGTCCTCAGAGATGTGAACCCCTAGGTATTTAAAACTGTTCACCCTTTCCACTGGAGTCCTATTAATGATGAGGGGCTTATAGTCCCGCTGCTATCTCCTGCTTAAGTCTACCACCAGCTCCTTGGTTTTGCTGACATTGAGCTGGAGGCAGTTTTCCTGACACCACAATGTCAGGTTTGCATCTTCATCCATGTAGGCCGTCTCATCGTTGTTCGCGATGAAGCCCAGTACCATCGTGTCATCTGCAAACTTCATGATAGTGTTGGAAGAATACGTGCTCATGCAGTCATGGGTGTAGAGAGAGTACAGCAAGGGGCTAAGAACACACCCTTGTGAAGCTCCTGTGTTGATGGTGATGATGTTGGAAATACAGTTACCAACCCTCACTGCCTGTGTTCTGCCTGTGAGGAAGTCCAGCACCCACGCACACAAGCGGTTGTTGAGTCCTAAGTCCCTCAGTTTCGCAAACAGTCTACAGGGTATTACTGTATTGAATGCTGAACTATAGTCAATGAACAACAATCTCACATAGTTCTCCTGTTTGTTGTCCACATGGCTGAGAGTGGTGTGCAGTACGTGGGAAATGGCATCCTCCGTCGATCTGTTAGGACAGTAGGCAAACTGGAGTGGGTCAACGGTGTTTGGGATGGAGGATGAGATGATGTCTTTCAGTAGCCTCTCGAACACCTTCATGACTACTTATGTCAGTGCAACGGGTCGGTAGTCATTCAGGCACGTGGGCCTATTATTCTTTTGAACAGGAACGTTTGTGGATCTTTTGAAGCACATAGGAGCCAAAGACTGAGCTACAAACTCATTGAAGATGGTGGTGAGTACTCCAGCTAGTTGGTCAGCGCAGCAACGCAGCAGGCATCCAGAAATGACGTCTGGTCCCGCCGCCTTCCTGATGTTTACTCGCTTCAGTGCTGCACACATATTGAGTTCTGCAATGCTGATGACGTCATCATCCTCCATAGTCAGTCAGCAGTTAGCGCTAGCTGTGTAACCAGCTTTAAAACGGGTGTAAAACACGTCAAGTTCATTAGAAAATGCAGCGTCTGCGCTTACCGTCGTGTGAGACGTCGTGTGAGATTTTCCTTTGTGGTCCATGATGGTACGCAGTCCGTGCCACATGCTCCGTATGTCGCCCTGTTGAAAGTGCAGCTCTACTCACTCCGGTGTTTGGCGTCTTTCACCGCACGTCGAATGTTGTATGAAGCCACTTTGTAGGCGCTAATATCGCCAGTAGTGAGTCCGGCATTATAAGCAGCGGTTCGAGCATTTACTGCCATGCGGATCGATCTGTCAACCCATGGTTTCTAGTTGGGAAAAGATTTAACTCTCGCAGTGGGAACAACTTCATCAGCAAGCATACTAACAAAGCTAACTACTGCTTCCGCAAACTTGTTGGTGTCATCGGCGCATGTTCGGAACATGTCCCAGTCTACGCCATCGAGCGCATCCTGCAGCATGGCTTTTGATTGGGCAGATCAGCAATTCACCTCCCTCGTGACCGGAGCTTCACAAATTAAACTTCCCAAATGCTAGTTGTGAAACAGCTTTGTAACCCTGCATGTACGGGGTGTAGCAGTAATCCAGGATTCTGGCTCCCCTAGTTGGCCATGTGACATGTTGGTGGAAGTTCAGCATTACTTGTCTGAGTTTTGCCTTATTAAACTCCCCTGCCACGATGAATGCTGCGTCTGGGTGTTTGTTTTGAGTCATACACAGAACATCGTGGAGTTCAGACAAAGCCATGCCTGCGTCCGCGTGGGGTGGGATGTAGACCGTCATGGCAATGACCAAGGTAAACTCGCGAGGCAGAGAGTGAGGACGACATTTGATGATTAAATACTCCAGATGAGCCAAGCAGTAGCCAGAGAGAATGGAAGCATTCCTGGCATCGCACCATTTGTTATTAGTCATGAAGCAGACTCCCCCACCTTTAGCTTTACCATTATCTTGCCACCCATGCCCAATAAGGAGGCACTGATGCGTCTTTCTCTAACTTCTCTGACTTAAGTTGTTAAAACTCACACACACATATTATCGAATGAAGGCAATCAGTTAATCAAGTGCAGCAGAATTACTATGTAACAGTGTATTTTTGTATACAGTGTGTGCAGTTTTTTGTTTTTTTTAACCAAGGACTAATATTATAGACAGGCAGTGTGGTGTAGTGGTTATGGCTTTGGACCTAGGTCATCAAACCCTGAGATTATGGGATCAAATCCAGCTAGTGACACTGTGTGACCATGAGCAAGTAACGCACCTGCCTGTGCTCCAATTGGAAACCCAAAAGAAATGTAACCAATTGTACCTCAAATGTTGTACTGTAAGTTGCCTTGGATAAAGGCCTCAGTAAAAAAATAAATAATAATAATAATAATAATAATAGTTACTGGAACTGCTTACTCTTGAGCATTCTATACACAATTCTCCATGAGTCAAACATTCCTTTTTATAGGAAGGTGTATATTCTTCAGAATTGAAACAGGTAATCAGCAGGAATAATGTGAAATTTGAGTATATATCATTATCAATATTAGATGTTTTTGTTTACACTTCTGTAAACATTTGTTTACACCGTTCACTCAAGTATAGCACTTCTTTTCATGTTTTTTCATCAGTTGTATGTGTTCCAATTTAAAGTCTGCTGATGTAAATGTGTATATGCATAAATGTTGATACATTGTGTGGCGGACGGCCGGGATGCCACTTTGTCACTAGATCCGGGGCAGCAGCCATGGGAGCCATGCTACGTCCCTTGGAGCCTTTGTTGGCAGCCCCCCTGGGTTGCATCGGGGCCACTTTCGTGGAACACCGGAGCTCATCTTGGTTGGGCTCCGTGGCCTCCGCCAGGGGGAGCTGCACAGCCACACCCGGAAGTGCAGCCGAAAGTAGGTCAACGAGCACCTGCAGCACTTCCGGGTGGGATATAAGTGAAGCCTGTAGCCACTACACAGGGTGCCAGAGTCGGGAGAAGGACAAAGCTGCCTGGGAGGAGTAGTGGAGGAAGACAAAGAGTGTGATTTGGGGTGATTTTCTTTGTGTATTTTGGGGACTGTGTAGGACCTGTGGGACACAGGCAAGACGTGCCCCACGGCTGAAGAAAAAAATCTTTTTGTTTATTTTACCCGTGCCTCTGGTGTCAGTCTGTGTCGGGTTGGCACCAACCAAGCGCCAATATCACAACTGATGCATTAATATGAAGAGCTAGGAGCACACTACACTACATAAGACCAATGCTTCTGCCTTGAATTTTGAAGCACTGCAATCATAGAACAAGGGTTTCAGTTTTCAGCGCCACAACCAGGGGCTAGTGCTCAACAAAGTGGAACTGACAACCAAGATGAGAGCCAGTATGCATCTAAGAGTACTAGTAGTCACCATACTGTCTTCAGTTGTCCATCCACCCCATTGGCTTGAGGTGGTGTATGCATGACCAGTTACATCTGTTGTGTTTTTCATTTACATAAAGTAAGCTCTCAACATAGAAATGAGCATGTAAGGTTAGCTTTGCATTAATAAATATCAACAAATAAAATAACACATTTCGGCTAATTTTCTTTTTTCTATAGTATCACCACAATTAAATCAAATCTGTCAAAAGTATTTTTGAAATTTTGGAGTACAGGTAAAATTCTGTTACAACGAAATTTTCATTACAACTAAGTATTTTTATGGTCCCTACAGTTTCCCCATATGACACGAGTCTATAGAAATCTTGTTATTACGAAATACATTCAACAGATACTTTCATTACAACGAAGTGCCCAAAAGACCTTGAAATGCCTGAATGAATCATCCAAACAGCAGTTAGTTCTGTGGTCGCAGCTCAGTTGTGCACAATGATTCTCAAACAGAAACACTGTAAATGTTTTTTTTTCTTTGTACTTTCCTCCTACTTTTTTATTTTTGCTGTTTTTGTTTTCGGTGATTTTCAGTGATACCTTTTGCTTATTGCTCGTCAACATTTGAAAAACATCCATTGGAATTTAACTCATTGTCATCCTCCTATAGAAATGGCAGACATGAAAAAATGATAACAGTTCATATTAGAAAAAAAAACGTTATAAATTTTTGCAACTCTCGATTGCGGCAAAAACAAAAAAGACGTTGCCAGCGACACATCGACCGTGCAAAAAAAGAAGAAAAATCTCGTGTTGCAAATGTATGCGAATTGCTGCATATGAAGACGTCAAAAAAGCAGTTTCTATATGGTTTAGTGATGCTCATTCAAGAAACATTACTATTAATGCGGCACTCATTCAAGAAAATGTAAGGCTTGACCTCACCCAACTAGACGACACGCCGAAGAGCATGCTGAAGTGCCATCACCGCATCTGTGGAAGACTGTTTATCCATTGCCGGAGCAACAGCAGGCTAACAGCTCTGCTCCAGCTCTTCACCGAACCAAACAGAAAAGATCTCGATGGGTGATGCAAGGAACATTGTAAATGCAGGGAACAGTATTACTTGGCCACTAACCTGGCCACAACCCTGCCTGACTGCTGTGACTGTGTATAGGAGAGTGGCAGATCACTCTACAATACATAACCGTGCTGTTCCTGTTTCAAGCTGAATAAAGCTGAATAAGTACTGAGACTAAGCCTCATGTTTTAGGGTACAAGACAGGGACTTATAGCGCAACCCCGATCTTTTATGATTTGCTTCTGTGGCTCTTCACTGCAGCGCTATGAGCCTGCTGTTGCCTTGCCCTGGCAATGGACAAACAATCTTCCACAGACGCAGCAATCGTGTTTTCGGGACACACTTTAGTGTGTCATTCCCATTGGGTGGGGAGTGGGGGGGGATCCCAAAAGAGTTCAGAAACCTCACAATATGAAGAAGAAGAAAAGGATGATTTGGCTTCTGATTGATTAACTGTGCTACTCACAACATGGTAATGTTCGTGTTGAATTCCTCCCACCCAATTGCACAGCAGTGCTTCAGCCATTGGATTTGGGTATCATTTGCACCCTAAAAGTTTATTATCGCAAGAAAATGCTGAGAAAAATTCTCATCAGCATAACTTATAGACCGGAGGTGATTAAAATTAACACAATAGAAGCTATTGAAATGACTGAAAACACCTGGATGCAAGTTAAAGAAAGCACTATAGTGACAAATACAGAATCTCATTACTACAAAATTTTCATTACAATGAAATATTTTTTAGGTCCCTGGTAGTTTGTTGTAATGGAATTTTACCTGTATTTAGTTTTTCTATTGGGGGGTTACCCCTAAATACTGATATATCGAAATGTCCTATCTTAGCAGATACCTTGTGCCCAAGATGTATCATCCTGACAAATTTCAGCTTTTTAACTAAATGGGAAATCATGTTTTTATTGACAAATGAGGGAGTCAGACAGCTTTGCATTTTTTATGTATATAGATTGATTCAATATTGTTAAAATAAAATACAGCTGCCTGTACCATATACGTGGAATGGAGAAGGACCAGAAACCTCCGCAATTCAATGTAAGACACTACAATTGACTGCACTCCTCAAATGTTTTCCAAAAACAATGTAGAGTTTTGAGATTTTTTTATTGTTATAAATTTGGTCAACCACATCAAAATCTAAAAAAATAATTTCTGAAATGGAGTTCCATAATTTTCCAACAGATGATTATTGTTAAAAAACGGTCATCAACCATTGAAAAGTCCCTCTATTGCATAATTTGCCCTATTACAACTTTTACATAAATAGCAGTTTTTTATTTGCCGAAAAAAATATAATGTTCATGCACCGCCTATGCATTAGAAAGCATCTGGTAAACCACGGCAGATCACTGTGCTGTTTTTCCACATTATTTGAAAGACTAGTAATTGCAGTTGTTACACCATAATCCAGTAAGCAAGGCTATGGCAAGCCAAATTTAAAATGATAGCTACAACAATGTTTCTGTTTGTTACTATGGAAAGGAGACCAAAGCCAAAACATACTCTTTAAGATCTTTATATAACTTCTAATTAAATATTTTTTTTCTAAGGAGGGGCAGAACTGTAAAGGTCAGGAGAATTACACTAGAACTTTAAAATGCAGGCTTTTTCAGGAAAATTAGATTTGATCAAGAATTACCAAGGACTTAAACCTGTAATCCTTTTAATATAAAAAGTCTATATTTTCACAGATGTTAACTTCAACTTTAAAACCTTTATTAGACTCTTGCCTAGGTGCAAACAAATAAAACACACAAAGAAATTCAGTCCAAACAGCATGCAGAAACATTACCTCTCTTCCAGTCATTATATGCCGAGCAAGCTTGACTTTGGCGAAGTTTCCCTTGCCGATAGTTTTCAGAAGACGATAGTTGCCAATATGGGGCAGTTCATCTGTACACGATGTTATTGAGTTGCGGCAGCGGGCGCCCTGAGAGCGACTTGACCATCCAGAGCCTTTTTCTGTACGGCTACCAGTAAGTGAGGCATGCTAGAAACAAAAAAAAGATTGGCACAAAATGAGTATGCATTCCAAAATGAATTCAACAGTAAATTCTTTATTTTGCATAGTGATACTAATTCTAGGTGCTTAAAAGGTTTAGGGATATGTTATGATCGCAAACATACATGTGTAGATATATTTTAACATTTGTAGCACTGCATTCTGCACAGACACTTTTCTTCATTTCTGGCAAACAGAATCGGACCTTTAGCACTTGAACTGCTAAATCTGGATAGATTTCATCCTCATGTCACAAGACTGCTTGACACAAATTGATTAAAATTATTATAATACTTGTACGTTGCATCTATTATTCTTTTTATTTTTTCTTAATGTCTTCTAAAGTTGCTTATTGTTTTATACAGTTCATACTAATAGTCTGTAGGAGACATGGAAATAAAGATGCAATTGTACTATAGACATATGACAATAAATTTGAACTGGATTAACTTATTAGCTACTAAATAATAATAATCTTACACGTGGTAAAAATTAACATCCTTGATGAGTCCAAATGACCCTAATGATAATTCTTGCACTTTAATGTCTCACTTTACCAGGACCTCTTTGCTTTGTCACTCTGAAGCTAGACAGGAAAGTGTCTAGGTGAGGCAAACAAATATCATTTTACAAACTCTACTCAAGCCATGGAACTGGATTCTATTAATAATATAAAAGGCAGCTACAATATCCAAAATGTTTACTAAAATTGTTAACTTCCAGGATTGCAGCCTTAGCCCAATTCTCCCTTATCATTATACCACCATTGCACATACAGTACTTAACCTTGCAGCCTTATTGTGCATAAACTGTACTTCATTCCCTGACTATGATTTTTCTACGTGGAGGTTGTGTGATCTCCTCATGTGAGGTTTCTGCACGTTTCTCCCTTAGAAATGCAGTATGGAGGTCAACAGGTGGCTTTAAACTGACTGTAATCATGTAAGCATGTTTGTCTGCAGCATGTGAAGGGGTTGTCCTTTCCTATACAGATTCTTCTTTGTTCATGTGCCTTTAGTTTCCAGGACAGGCTTGTCCAAAATTTGAATACATAGGCAACAAAAGAGGCAAGAGATAAAATGCATATATTAATTGGTAGATTAACTTGCATAACATCTCAGTATTCTTACAATTTTCATAAACATGTTTTTCACATTCCTAAATTTCTTCTAACCTTTCATAAGCTTCTTTATTACATATTTCAGTCACAGTTGGGCAACTTTTCCCTACTGCTTTTTAAATTACAGTTTGTAGAAACAGCTGGCCGCAATCAGAGACAGGGGGTTAATCAATAGCAGAAATGGCACAAAATGGTGCAGTTTATTGCTTAACCTACTTATTCATAGTGTGCATAGACATTCCAGGTACTAATTATCTTAAGGAATGAACATTAAAATAACAAAGAAAAGAACAACACCTATTAATTGTATGCAGTTAGTTCTGTCTTATTTCCACCAGGGTACACCTAGCCATCATGAGGTAGCAGAATTTGCTTGTGAACAGAATGCCAGCTCTATTAGACACCCAACTACACACAAACATGGAACCAAGAATGGTTAATTAATGAGTATTTGGACTACTATAGGATGCAGTGACCTAATGGAAAAGCCATGCAAAGCATTAGGAGGCAAGCTCATTTAGTGGAAAAAGCAGTAGCAGCTAGTTTTGACAATGGGGCCAAACACTGCAAGTGCTACCTTATTGTGCCTCCCACATTTCTAGATTAATACTATAATTATGATCTATCAGTTATATAGTCATATATTTGAAGAGGAACCCTTGGCAACTTTTAAATGGTATGTGGATGAGATATTCTGATATATCAGGTACTGGCTAACCTAAGCAACGCAATGTAACGAAGAGTGATACTTTTTTTTTTTTTTTTTGTAAAACTGCTTGCCATCCTAAATATTGTTAGGATAGACTCCTGCCCTCTCAGCTGGAGTGAGTGTATTCAGAAAGAGATAAATATCTTTAATACATATTTTTACAAGGTATATACATCCCTTAATAGAAAACAAATATTGTTATTTCTTATTTTTAACAAATTATTCTAATTTATAGTTCACAAGCCTTAGTGTTCTTTAACTGCTAATAACAGAGCACTGAGCAGAGGATCACTGAACATTGTATGTGTGTATTTTTAGTTTTCTGTTCTGTTTCTGTTTTATTATAATTTCGTATATACAGGGGGTCCTTGGGTTACGGACACAGTTCCGTTCCTACAACAGTGATGTAACCCAAATTTTGGTGTAAGTCGAAACTCACCCTAGCCTAAGTCACTTACCTATTCCTAACACATTTTTTTTTTTGTTCTTTATTTCGCCTTATACAATTTCTTGTATTAGGAATTTGTTAGTTTTCGCATACCCCTTGGGGTCAGAGCGCAGGGTCAGCCATTGTACAACACCCCTGGAGCAATTACTGGTTAAGGGTCTTGCTCAAGGGCCCAGCAGAGTAGGATCTCCTTTGGCACTGACAGGGATTCGAACCGGCAACCTTCTAGACACCAGCACAGATCCTTAGCCTCAGAGCCACCACTCCGCCCCATTTGCAAAATCATAATCAAGAACATAAAAACACAACTAAGCCACAGAAAAAGGAAAATGACATAAATATACTGTACTGTACACTATAATGTAGTAACAGAAAAAATGTGTAAAAAAAAAATCCTTACCTTTATTCCTTCTCACGTCTCAATTTTTTTTTTTAAGTTTTTATAGGTGCGAGCGTTGTAAATTCGAAACGTCGTATGTTGAGACGTTGTAACCTGAGGACCCCCTGTATACAGTATGTACTTAAGTGTATGTTCTCATGGTCCTTGTATTTTGCGGGTGCAACCCCAAAAGGTGGAGAAGCAAGTCCCTTATTGGTTCATTGAGTGAGTTTTCAGAATGCCTAGTAAATATTGCCATTTCTTTGCTTTTGCTGTTTTTTTTTTTTTTTTAATAGTTTTGCTTCTGTTTTTGGATACTGATTTCTAGATAGTACTTGGGACTGGTTCACCTTAGGGATGCCTTTCTGGCAGTTCTTTTGAGCCTTTTCTTGTAATTATCTGCTTTGTGAGTAATTCATACATTTTTTATAAAGATTCTCATAGGACCTGTCTATATACTATTTAGACAATTTTAAAACTAATCTGAGACTATTTTGTTATTTTTGAACTTTAACACTAGAATCCCTGAAGCTTGCAGAAATATTCGTAATGTCGGGCCACCTTAATTTTACTCACAGCTCCTCTTCAATGCACCAATTGCACACTGATAAGCTTGTTTGTTTGCTATCCCATCCTCCACCGAGGTAGCTGAAGTCACACACAAAATTCTCACAGCTGAATTCTGTTTATTTAGGAGTGACTTGTCTGGAATCATATAGGAAAAATAATATATTGTTATTAGAAATACAATAATTTCTTGTGTGTTCCGATTTGTGTAAATGTAGGATGACAGGAAATTTGAGGCAAGAAATGTTCAACAAATAACTAAAACAGCCTAATATTTAACATTTTCAAGCATTTCTGAATTGCTGCCCTGTCAAAATTTGCTGTCCTCCAAATTTTATTATTATGTACCCTTTATGATTAAGCACTGATCCCTGAGAGACTGTACTGATCACCTCACCCTGTGGGCAGCATTCTCGTCTCATCTGCATTTTTTATCTTTAGCCTGTTAGCCAGCTTGAAATTTACATTGCTAGAAGAACCATTAAGCACTTTACCACTGCGCTGCCCCAAACTTTTGTCCTCTACTGGAGAAATGTTATGAAGACAGATCCACATTTTATTAAGCCAGCAAGTGCAGAACAGTGTGGTACTGACTGATTAGCCGGTGACTAGAATCATATGATTTTTATGCTTAATATACGATCCGTCTATTGATGACTTAAATACAGTTGACTGTTTTCCAGTTGTAGGAGACAAAGGTGTCACAATCAAGTAGATGAATTTGGCTATTTATACATTTAAAACACTTGTGCTTTACAGAAAAAAATGCCAAGTGATACTGATTTTCCAGTCCACATGAAAAGAATAGGTCAAGTCAATTTAAACGAGCGAAACCCCATTTCCATGAGCTGCCTTTTAATTTATGTTCATGTTAATTAATGGGAGCATAATCTTTCTATTTATTAACACAGATTGCACAAACAATAAAGCCTGGTTTAATATAGTATCTGTCTATAGTAAAATATCACCCTATAGCACCTTACAAACACGGAGATATAATACAAGTGTTTACAAATTACAATCATACATTTTTAAGCAATTGGGGCACCTGAAGATTAAGAGAATTGGTTAGAGTCTCACAGTATCAATCAGAGGCAACTACTGAAGCAGCAACCTTAGGGTTTAAGGTCCTATGCCTTAGCCATTGCACCTCTCAGAAGAGTAAGGGAGGTGGACAACCTACTGCAGTTGCCTAGCAACTCCTGTGTATTCACTCACACAGCAGAGTAAGTGTGGATGGAGAGCTGCAATTGCCTAGATCCTCCTGTGTATTCAATACCATGAAAGAGTGAAGAGATCAGGTGGGACTGTGCGACTGCCTAGATCACGGGTGTCAAACTCCAGTCCTGGAGGGCCACAGTGGCTACAGGTTTTCATTCTCACCCTTTTCCTAATCAGTGACCAGTTTTCACTGCTAATTCACTTTTTTCCCCTTTATTTTAACAGCCATGTTAGAAGGATTCAGTCCTCTGAATTGATTTGTTTCCTCATTAAATGTCAGCCAAACAGAAATGAGATGTGAAACGAGCCAACAGATGACCAACTTAAACTGGGGCTTCAAACTCCAACCAGTTTCTTAATGAGAAGCCGATGCTTGCTGTTAATTAAACCTGTTATGTAATTCCATGGCTTGTTGCTGCTCTCGTTCTGCAACAGTAGACATTTCCAAAACTGTTGATTTTCTGTTTTTATAAGAACATCGTGAAAGTGTTTTGGTGAGTTGAGAGATCAGCCTTACTGAGACCATCACCTTTCTTTATTTTCAGATATTGTGTGATGTGGTGGCTTGTTTTGTGTCTCATTATTGTTTGGCTACTAATTAAGGAAAAAGAAACAACTAAAGGGCCTGAGTCAAGTTAATTAAAAGAAGTAATTAGCAGCAAAAATTGGTCACTAATTAAGAAGATGGTTAGAATGAAAACCTGCAGCCACTGCGGCCCTACAGGACTGGAGTTCGACACCCCTGGCCTAGATGCACCCATATACACATTAACAAGGGAGAATAATCAATGCAGATGGTGTCTTGCTATTGCCTAGAGGCTCCAATGTATTCATTAACATGAGGGCATAAGCCCAAACACTGAGTGACACCTATGTATTTACTAACATGCGCAGACAGGGAAATAAGAAATTGCCACTCACTCTCCTCGCAAGTACTAACATGGATGGACAGGATTGACCAACAAATGGGACCAGATCCTTGTTTTAATTTACTTGCATACAGTAATGGATTATGAGTCTGTGCCTTCTTGCTTTCAAGATTTTCCTTTCTATGTTCTATTACTCTGCAAGAACAGGAACAAGTACAAATGTCACTATATAAATTAGAAAGCTGTAATGCTCGCTAGAGTAAAAAAAAAATTACCTTACATGAGTAAAATAAATACAAAGTGGATGATTACCTCATTGCACCAGAAAGACTTGTTTTTTTTAGTTTACTAAGCATATAGTGTTTCTGATCTTATTAAGCCCTTGAGAAATTTTACTGTGAAGTTTACTGTGACAATGTAAGATTTAGAGAAATTGTGCAGCAAAGAACAATTTATAGAACAGTAATAATAATTATGTCAACAGATCAGTAATAATATTGATATGTTAGAGTGTAGAATGCAACACAATCATAATACAGTATACAACTTGATTGCTGAGAGACAAAAGAGGGTCAAGCTGCACACACACCCTTCTCGTCCTCCCTGAGTAGCGCTCCTTTGCTTGCTTATTATTCGCCCTTGACAAAAATTTAATTTGATCTTTTTTTTGTCTTAAAATGAGCATTTAAAAAAAGGGATGGATTTTTGATTCAATCAACTGTTATTGATTAGCAAAAAGCTAAAATATATTTCTTTTCTTTTTTAACACACAGTATTTAAATATTTTCAGTAATTATTGTGGTCAATACAGACACCTGAATTTGCAGTTGTTTTGTTATGCAATTGTTTCTAATTCTTTTAAAGTGAAAGTCACATGGCCATGTGGTGTTCTGGAGATACTGAAGTTAAAAGGTGCGAAGTTACAGCAAAAATGGCAACTTTTAATTAGATTGTCTCAGTTTTCATTGTTTTCTAGATAATTATACATAGAATATAGTTTAATAAAAGTTACTATAAAATTTTGTAGAAACAGGTGCAGTGCTTTTAAATGACATGATATAATATTCACTATTGATCTGTTGCTGCCATGTAGCGGAGAGGTAGTGCTATTAATTTAGTGTTATTTTAGCTGGTAATGGCAACTTTTAGTGAGGTAGTCTTAGTTTTCATTTTTTATAGATATTTAAACATAGAATATAGACTAATACAATTTTATGTTTTCTAAGATAAGACTATACTAGAAATAACTAAAAAGTTTAGGTTTTATACACAGATTCTTTTCCATATGAAGAGGAACTTGGTAAAAAGGATGCAACAGCAGTGTACCGAATAAATGACAAATTTATGTCTAGATTCACGTAACCATAGTGAAAGTCAACTAGCTGCAACTTAGCATCAATGTCTCAGAAAGAATAAAATTGCCATTTATAATTTGATTGTTAATTAAAGCGCGCTTACAAGTTTATAAAATTAATTTTAATCACTGTCTAAACCATTATATTTTTTACTCCTAGTTTCGGCCATCATCTGGGAACAGTCGGATATTAATTTGGGGTGAGACGAGAAAGTACATTAGTCATAATTCTGTCTATGATCAATTAGTTGAATAACAGATAATAGTAGAAATCAGCAAACCAATTCAAATTCACTCAATTTTCTGTAAAAGAAAATGGTTATCACTGAACCAGTATTATAAAATAAATGAAAATCCTAACAGATAATTGAGAAGATCCTCACCTTCACAACATGGCTCTTTTCGGACTCTAAACCACCAAGATTCCTTAGGGTGCCATTTTTAACACCTTGAATTTTTTAGAAAAACCTATAATAATACTTTTTTTCTACAAGTATTGCTGGGCTCCAAAGGACTAATTTGATCTTTATATTTTTCTAAAGTTTTTTCTTTCAGCCTCACTTCTGCTCTCCTTCAGTGTCTTCGATTTAAAGGGCAGCTTACCTGCATTTCTTAAAGATACAAATAACAGCTTACTTCATTTTCTTCATCCTGACTATTGGAATATGTTTTTGCCCTGGGCCAGCTTGTCAAGTCAGTGACAAGAAAATTTTATAACTCAAAACACCACCACTTGTTTACAGCATGCTGTCAACAAGGAGCACCATTTTCATTTCCTGACACTCAAGAGGCTAACCCTATTCTTTCCTGGTTTCTGCAAAAGGATCAGCCATAACCTTGCATGTCAGAATATGTGCAACCTTTTTCTAACCATAATTAGCATCAATCTTAGATTATTCCTGGGGAATCAGTTATTCAATTCCCCTACCACCTATATTTCATGAAATCAAGTTGCAGAAGGCATATGTAATAAAATTTCTCCCATATTCTGACAGGCCATACATATCACAAGGTGAAAGTCAGTATTTTTCTCCATTTCTGTCTAAATTCAAGCTGCACTTCCCATTTGCCACATTTTAATATTCTCCAGCTTTGACGCAGGATATCGTTTACTCTGTCTTGGGTCAAAGCATTTCTATCCAGATTTACATTTTATACCTCTTCAAGCTATTATACAACCCATCACTCAAGTTTCTCATTGCTGTCTCTAGCAAAGATCCACAAAAGCATATCTTTGCTCTGCTTCTGATATTTCTTTATTTTGTTAAGTTCCACAAGAACACTATACTGCATATTCATTCTCTTTCAAACGATTACACATCAATTAAAAAGCTTTCTTATAAATAAACTGTACAACCAGAAGTATGAAAAAAATCAACTCACATGAAAAATACAGCAGGAAATTCATAAAGAGAACAATACATATCCATCTTTCCCACCCAACAAATCTAGCACACAGCAACTCAGCAGGAAAGAAACTGAATTTAATTTCTTGACTAAAAAGATGGTCAATGTCATTAATTTATTAGAAAGAAACAAGAAATAAAAACAGAAAGTTCATGTACAGTAATCCTTAAGTATGCCAAATGAAATAAATTCTCATAATAGAGATGATGTAAAGGATATTGTAGGTTTCAGTGAGCTGGAAAAAAGCCACTGTAAGTAGGCCACAAAAAGTAAGTACAATCCATGAAATGTTTTTTCTGAACATACATGGACATATCAATTTTAAACAATATATTTAGATAAAGGTGATATGATATACTAGACATCATGCCACATTTACATTTTTTAGCCCATTGTATAACTTTAAATAAAAATAAATGTAAGTTTTGAATCTGGAAAAAGCAGATAAACCTTTACATTTATTACTACCTCAAATTCCTATAATTACAATCAGGTGCACCAGATCATGTGTAAATGATTACAACAACAGAGAGGATATTGTCCGAACCTGTCTTATTTAAACCTTACGACATTTAGTTTGGTATGCTGTTTGTTGATGAATTGTGTATTAACACCATGCCTAGACTGAAAAGGCTCTCCGAGGCCTTCGCAAAGGTGGGTATAGATGCCTAATAGTCCGGGAAGGGATTGAAAAAGATCTTCAAATTATTGGTACCCAAACATTCCACTGTTTGGAAGACCACCTACAATTGGAGATGATTTCAAAAAAGCCTAACAGTCAAAGTGAATGAGTCTACCGTTACAAAAAGGATGCACAAATTAGACCTGGATGGTTAGCCAGGAGGAAATCTTTATTGTACAGAAAGAATATCAGGACAAAACTAAAGTCTGCCCATGAACACCTAGGCAAAGACCAAGGGCTTCATTTATAAACAGTGTATACACACAAAAATGATGCGTATGCCCGTTTCCACACACACTTTGAGATGCATAAAAACTAAACTTGGCATAAAGCCATGCACATTTTAACGGCAGCCTCCCCCCTTGCATACACAAGTTTCTGCTTGGTTTTGCAGAAATTATGATATATTTGATGTGAATCCCTTTTTCAGATTCACATCAAATATATCATAATTAATTGCATATCGTTTACAAATTTAAGGCACTGTAAGAATATAATGGTGCACACAATGACCAAACTATTCCAAATATAAGGGGTATTCAATAATTTATCTGAGTATGAAAGAAAGTACCAAGCATGCTGAAATAAGTGTGTGCATGTTGTTATATGTCTCAAGACTCTTGCATAGTTGTAGCTCAGTGTGAGTCTAACATTCAAAGAGACAGGATGTCAAGAGAGTCCTCAAGCAAATCAAGTGCACCCAAAGAGTGCATTAATGCGAGTCTTATAATATGCTCATTGAAAGGAGTGACATCAAACACCATTGCAAGGAGTCGATCAGCCACAGCAATAGCTACTCTCCGAGTATGACAACCATCAGAGCAACCACACCAATAAAAGGTGTACAGTAGACCCCCGTGAAGTCGCAGTTCAGGGTTCGCGGACTCAGTCGTTCGCGGATTTTTCCTTAGAACGTAACTATTAATTGTTAACGGAAAATGCAAATATCTTCCGCAATTTTTAATGGCTTTTTTCGTGGTAATACTGTGCTGTAGAAAGAACAGGAAGCAACCGCTAAGGGAAACGCGGGTTGGGATAGTGAAAGTAGCCAATATGAGAGCGTTATTCATTTCTCCTTGCTGCTGATTGATTGCTGCTCTGTGACGCATCTCCAGGTGAGTGGGTTTACCACTGCTGAGGGAAACGCGGTTTGGGATGGTGAAAGTAGCCAATCCGAGAGTGTTATTCATTTCTCCTTGCTGCAGATTGACTGCTGCTCTGTGACGCGTCTCCAGGTGAGTGGGTTTACCACCGCTGAGGGAAACGTGGTTTGGGATGGTGAAAGTACCCAATCCGAGAGCGTTATTCATTTCTCCTTGATGCTGATTGACTGCTGCCCTGTGACGCGTCTCCAGCTGAATGTCCCCGTGTTTTCCACTTTGTTATTGTATTCATTTTGTTATTCTTAAATGCACAAGATGACGCCAAAATGCCGTGCACCTTCTAAGGCTTCTAGCACTGAACCTAAGCACCAGAAAAAGTTTAAAACACTCCAAGAGAAGGCTGAACTACTGGATTTGCTCCGGGAGCTAAAAAGTTATGCTGCAGTAGTGCGCCACTATGGCATTAATGAAAGTACCGCACACTACATAAAGAAGAACGAAGCAGCGATCTGGAGTACCATATCTGTAAGTTTCTGTGATAGTGCCAAAAAGGTAACAACCATAAGGAATAAAAATATCTTCAGGATGGAATCTGCCTTGCCATTGTGGATCACCGACCGCAGGAATAAGAACATCCCTTTGGATGGTAACATAATCCGTGAGAAAGCACGGAAATTGTACCAGCAGTTTGCTACAGGAGACAATGTAGCAATTTCCCATCACAATGTTCCTGAAACCTATAAAGAAAATGCAGCACGAAACCCCACCAGAAGAAGACCCGTCCAAAGATACAACTCCTCCTGAAGCGCCTGAAGAAGAGGCGCCACCCAAGGAGTTTTAAATCCTCTGCATCGTACTGCACAGCTACTTCATCATTATCATCAATATCATTCATCATTGGTGAGTAACCGTACATTTTACTGTATTTTAATTAAATGAAATTATTATGTATTTACTCTACTTATACAAAATAAAACACACTTGCATGAATTACAGTATGTATAGCAGTAACATCGGTATTTTACATTCTAGCACCGCGGGAGACATAGCAGTACAGTACTGTACAGTATACAGGTTTAACTTTACATTCTGTTTTTAGGTAATGTATAAAGGTAATTTTTTAGGTAATGTATTAATGTACTAAGCGGAGTTTGCAACGAAATTAAAGTGCTTTGGGGGCATACTGTATTTAGGGTTTAAACTATAAAAATTGGAATTTAAAAGGCATTTTTTAACCACATCCAAAAGTCGCGGTTTTTCACAATTCGCAGGTGCTCTAGGAAGGTAACCCCTGCAAATTTTGGGGGTGTACTGTACCTACCTACAGAGATTTGGCCAATCCCAGGTCTGCACACCCTAGAGAGTGCTGCTATTGAAATGCAGAGTTTACAAACCACCTTTGACAGCAGAGGAAGATGATCATCATGCCAGAAAGACAAAACATTCCACCTGTCTACCCATATGGGCCGTCTCAAATTTGGACCAAGGTGCTACTGTTCAGTGGGTGATGCCTCAGTACCACACCAGTTCCGATCCCCAACAAAGCTGACCTCACTGGCTCTCTGGTGGTTTTGACTCTGGGAATGTGGCTCCTGAGGGCTTTCCCACGGAGAGCAGAAAGGAGTCCTATCTGCCGTTTCGGAGCTGTGTGAAGTTGTGTTTTTTTTGGTTTTTTTTTACAACGGTGGCTGGAGTGCCAATGTTGCCTCCACCCCTGAAGTTTTCCCTGCAAGTTGGTGGACCAGATGCAGTTTAATGTTAACCAGGACGTTACTATTTTAGAATAATTATTTTAATTACTAAATTATAGTTGTTTTGTTATAAACAGATACAGATACCTCTCAAAATTCAGACTTAGGCAGATAATTAGCTAATGAAGTTTCATTTAAGTATCAGAAAGCTAGAAATGAATTTTAAGAATTAAAGTATGCAAAGTTAGCTATGTTATTTTTCTAAAACATTTCTTTTTCATTGATATTATTAGATAAAACATCATATTAAATGAAAGAAAATATCTTGCATGATTTGTCCAAATTTCAGCCTCATCAACAAATGCTAAAATTTCAACAAATGAATTAAACTTTTCATACCCACAATATACTGACTTGATGTTAAAATGGTCACACACAGCTAGCAGACAACTGCTATATTTCTTCAGCCAAAGAGATGTTGTGTGACCATCTGCTGTTATGTCACAGGTGGCAGGGTCACTGAACAGTAGCTGCCCATTCTGGTTCTGTCCATCATCATCAGTACACCATTCCACTTTGCAGTTTTTCAGACCAACACAAAACAAAACTCTGCAGCCACTCTGTACCTGCCTATACAGTTGGAGTGGCATGTCAAATTAGTCACCATTACCGTGCAAAAACAATGTGTTCATCTTCCAATCTCTCTCTCTCCTGACAGCTGAGACTTCAGCACAACTTTCCTTCTTCCATTACATTAAATAAACCTTTGGCCAAAGAAGAGGTTTCAAATCCCAATTCAAAGTCACTTCTGGACAAGCTCTGGCATCATGTCTGTGATCATGGACACCCCTGAATTTGTTCAGTCATACCAGGCTAGAACTCCCTCTAGTAACTCTGGTGTCCTGCACGCCTTAGATTCCCATAAACAGCCTGGTTTGCAAGACAGCTCTCCAGCTGCCTAATCACCTAGAACAGGGGTCCCCAACCCCCGGTCCACAGTCCACTACCGGGCCGCAGCCATTTGAGAGAACTGCCGGCAACGGAGACTCACTCAGACTTTTCAGAACGCTTGGCGGGCGGGGCTTTGCAGTGGTACCGAGAGAGGAGAGAGACCGAGGTGAGAGAGTATTACAACAATTTTTGTGATCCCGACAGTTTCCCCATATGACACGAGTCTATAGAAATCTTGTTACTACGAAGTACATTCAGCAGATACTTTCATTACAACGAAGTGACCTTGAAATGCTTGAATGAATCATCCACAGTTAGATCTGTGGTCACAGCACATTTGCACAATGTTCCCCAAACAAACATTGTAAAAAAAAAAAAAATTCTTTCTTCGAACTTTCCTCGTACTGTTTTTTTTGCTGTTTTCGTTTTCTATGGTTTTCAGTGATACCTTTTGCTTACTGCTTGTCAACATTTGAAAAACATCCATTGGAATTTAACTCATTGTCACCCTCCTACAGAAACGGCAGACACGAAAAAACGATAATAATGTTAATGTTTGTGATGTGCAATCTGTTGGAATGACAAATGCAATGCATATGTCTTTGTTATATGCAAAAAAAGAAGAAAAATCTCGGGTTGCAAATGTATGCAAACTGCTGCATTTGAAGACAGTTTTTATGTGGTTCAGTGATGCTCGTTCAAGAAACATTCCTATTAATGCGGCACTCATTCAAGAAAATGTGAGGTTTCTAAACTCTCTTGGGACCTCCGTCAACTGGACAACACGCCGAAGAGCAAAAGGGGCAAAAGCAGGCTCACAGCTCTACTGTGAAGCAATCGCGCTTCGGGACACACTTCAGCGTGATGTTCCCGTTGGGTGGGGGGGATCCCAAAAGAGTTCAGAAACCTCACAATATGAACTGGCATTCAAGCATTAGGGCACCCCACCTTTACCCACTCTGTAGACTCAGTATCCAGCCAGGTTGGAGGAGTGCTGGAGGAGCCTGAGGAGGAAAATCTGAGGCAGCGGTGGAGCAGCAGCACGTGGGACAGAGGCAGAAGATACCCGTTGTTCAAGTTAGCAGATAAAGTGGCTGTATTCAAAGCCAAACTTGATTTATGGGGCCAACAAGTGAACATTGGGAATTTTGATATGTTTCAAACGTTAGCAGAGGTTGTTAAAGATACCAAGCCAGGGCCTTCTTTCTCCCAGCTGGTGTATGATCACCTATCTCAGCTTTCAATAGAGTTTGAGCATTATTCCCAACCACAAAAGACCCCCGAAATGGGAAAGAATGGATCTGTGACCCATTTGTGAATAAGCCAGGTGGATCAACTTTGTCTGTGCTTGAAGAGGATCAACTGCTTGAGGTTGCAAATGATGGTGGCCTTAAAAGTATGTTTAAGACAAATTCAAATCTCCATACGTTTTGGATTAAAGTCAAGGTGGAATATCCTGAGGTTACCACAAAAGCCCTGAAAAGTCTGCTTCCATTTCCAACATCCTATCTTTGTAAGGCAGTGTTTTCTGCAGTGACAGCAACTAAAACGAGATTACGGAGTAGACTGAACATAAGCAACACACTATTTAGACAGACGGTCAAGGTTAACTCCACATCTTGGGGTAGCATTGTATGCTTCCAAACAAGGCTGCCTCTCTCACATTCATGCTCATCATCATGTTGTTCTTTCACACTGGCATATGAAGAACCATTGCTGCTGCCGCCAGTGTGATCCTTATACTAGCTAAATGGCTTTCTATTGGACCTTACCCTGCTCTTGGCCACCATGGTGATGCCTTGCCCTGCTAACCGCTTGCTCGCAGGGTACACCCTATCAATGCTTCATTGAAATATACAAAAATTGTTCAGCTTCATAATAATCCCTTTGGGTCCAGGTATTTTATAAAAAGATGAGGAAGTGTATTATGTACATTTACCACCATTCAACAATGCATGAATAGCCTAGTACAAGAACCATAAATACATGGAATAAGTTCCCAAGTTATGTGGTAGATAGTACCGTTTTTGTAACCTTCAGAACTTTAACTGGATGATATTTTGGAGAAATTATATCAATATTATTGTTGGGTTGTTTGTTCAGGTCAAAACTGTTTTATTGTTCCAAAAAATATGCACCAATCATGTATATGGCCTTAATCAAAATAGACAGTATCTTTGCTCATTTTCTAATATCTCTCTATATTCCATCATACTGGAAATGCTGGTCCGTTCATCTTCAGAATCTACTCATTCTATTTTAGGATTGCAGATAGCTAGCACCTACCTTGGTATTACAGCATGTCATTGAGGGGAAAATTCGAAATAAGACGAGTCCATTGCAGGTCATAATCATGTACATGCACACTCATTTCTATTGACAACTTAAGAGATTCTGGAACATGCACACTTAGCATTTGCAGGGGGTAAAAAAGGAATGGAAAACACACATAAAAACAAGAGGGTAATATGCATTTGCCATGGAATTTATGTCAGAATCAGTCTCGATACATGTATTGATATTAAAATGGATATGGATTGTCAATCTAGTAATTAAGCCACATATGTAATTTTTGTGTCTGTTCAAATTAAAAAACATTGAATGCCTGTGAATATTGGATAACATAAATGTATGGAACAAGACAAAAATAAAACATTCCATCAACATTTATGGTTTATATTTTCTTTTCTCTGGGTTCCACCCACATCCCAAAGATGTGCATGTTAAAAATCTGCCTGGAATAAATGAGTGTGGGTGTACATGCGTCAATGTGCCTTGTGATGGACTAGTTTGGTTTCTACCATTGTGCTGATGCTGTTGAGACCCTGTAATAAATTAAGTAGCTTTCATAAAAATAAGAATTCCTTTTTTCTCTCACTCTACTTTTTTATAAACTAACTTTATTTTTTGAAGATACAAAATAAGCCTAACTGAAGTGCTGACTTACCAACAGTAAGGTAGGGTGGACTCAAAGAGTAATGGACAACTTGTTAGTGGGTCAGTGAGAAGAATATCAAGCACTATCCACTTACAATATTTAAAATTACATAATCAGTTATTTTTAAATTTTCCTCTTTGTGTACTCTATTCAAGCATAACCGTAAGTACCCGGTTCAAAGAAGTTCAAATTATACAAGAGCAAACAAGAATAAACCATACTGAAATCTGGGGCAGAATAACATTACTATTATTTATTACTTTTTGATTATGTTAATATTAAGCAATCAGATAGCACCAAGCTGATGTTGCCTCACTGTACCATGAAGCTGGCTTTCACATTCAACACAGTTAATGTTTGTGTTGAATTTCCACTTTCTCTGTAAGTCTGTGTGGAATTTTTCTGGGTACCCCAGCTCCCTTTCAGATCCAAAAGATATGGATATTGGGATAACTGTCAACTGCAAATTACAATGCAAGACACAACCCTGGATGGGATGCAAGTCCATTATTGAAAACAGCAAATGCTGCCTTAAAGACGAGGATAAATGTATTAGAATCAAGGAGGGGAAGTCTATCTGAATAAAAAAATAATGTGTGTATATTATATATATATATATATATATATATATATATATATATATATATATATATATATATATATATATATATATATATATACACACATATACACACACACACATTATTACTGATATGGACCACATTGACACTGTTCACAGAAACCATTTGTGGCAGCATTGAATGCAAGACAAGAACCATTCCTAGAAGTGGTTTCAGCCCATTGTAAGGAAAATTTTTTGCATAAAACCTAACTTCTTCACAGTGTCCAAATAACAGAGCATGAGAATCATTAAGATGTAGGAGAAAAACCACAGTCCCCAATTTGGTAACAGAGAAAACATACTAACTCCACAATAACAGTGGCCAGGCTGAATTTATACCCAGTCTCCTAGAGCTATAAGGCAACAATAACCAATTCACTACCATGCTACTTTACAAGAAACTGAAGATGGTTTTTATTTCACAATCAGAGGTGATGAGTCACCATTCACAGCTCAAACATTTTTTGCTATTGTCAAGAAGGCTTTTCCATGACTAAACTTTCTTAGGTGCCTGCATGTCTCCATCTATGGTCACAATTTTATATGAGTGCCCACTCATCCTTACTGGCCATGTAACAGCCTACTGTTCATGAACAGTTCTGTTCATCTCAGAACTTCAAAGCACTACAAAAAGTAGTGAAGACAGCAAAGAATGCGACTGAGACAAGTTACTTGCTGTCCAAGATAAAAATAACAGACACTGTATTAAGAGGGAGAAAAGTACTACTAAATTCTTCAGCCATCCTGCATAGTCACTCTCCCCTCCATCCATTTTTTCTAGAAATATTAGTATAGAAATAATAACATTTCACCATTTATTTCAGGACAGTTTATCCACATGCCATAAGGTTAATCCACAGTAACTCACTGTGGCAAAAAGAAAAAAAGACACAGAAAACATTTATTTCAGTTATATAAGTAATTTAGTAATTTAAAAGAGGATCAGCCATAATAAAACATACAAATGAAAAAACTAAATAGATATGATGTCTTTACTTTGATTTTTCAGCTTTCTTCTTGGTTAAAAGGGCTTTCATTCCTATAACTCTTCTATAATTATACTTAAGACAGTACACACAATGACAGACAGTACTGTAAGGGTTCAGAACCCAGTAACAGGTGTGCTCTTCTGTAGTCTAATCAAGACCTTACAACTGATATCACTGGATTGGAGGACTGTTAGGGCTCAAACAATAAAAATTTGTATGTCAGATGAACCGTTTGCACTTGTGTAAGGACACAGTTCTGCATAGGCATGTTTGGATATATCAAGTATGTATTAATTACAACATTGTCACAGAAAGGCACTAAATGAGTTCTGTCTTTCAATACAGAAGAGAAAGAAACATTCAAACAGTGATTGGACCTCTGTTCTAAATTTTCATTCTGCAAAATCTAATAAGGTAGTAAACCTGTTTTTTGGACTTATTCGCAAAATCAACAGGTCATGAAAACAACATTCATTCTCCACATAGGTGCCTAACAATATTTAAGTTTTAAGGGAAATATAATTATCTGTATAAAAATTAAAGACAGTAAGCTCTGAATTTCTTATAATGGTGGTTGCCTAGGAACTAAGAAAAGGTGATCGCTTGTTTTAAGTTTATGATACAAAAATGGCATTTTTTAAAACATTCCTACCTCTACACTATTCATAGTCTTTGTATATTTCTCTGGGGCATGTGACTACTGTTCTGAAGTGTATTAGTGATTAATTGTCCATCCATTTAAATTTTTGTTAACGCTCTGCTGCTCAAATGGACTTGATAGCAGCTACTCACTTCTTTTGATCCAATAAAAGTTCAGCTTCTTTCCCACTCACTCACTCTGCTGCCACCACCATGCAAATACAGCATAAGACATCATTTTTCCAGTCCTCACTATAGTTAATATTCTTAAAATGGGGTAGGCTCAGTTAATGCATACAGATCACATGCAAGTTAATATACAGTCCTTAACTTTAAGGCACTAATACAATGACATAAAATTACATTTCTCATTTTGTTTTGCATGCACAGATTTGTACATTTTGTGATAGAAAGTGTTTTATGTTTAAATGTGTTTTCTACTAATTTTTCAGACACCATCTTTTTTTCTTTTGTTCATAATCCATACCACCAGAATTTCATCCATATGGAGTTAAAGGTTTTCTCCAGTATCTCCCAGATTTGAAAAATGTATCGACAGATGGGTGATATTATTTTACATTTTATAATCTATATATGTCTCACCATCTGTTATCACACACACACATGGTTATGAAGGGGTCAAATATGCAAGTATGGGGTCACATATGAAGGCATACAGGAGGAGAGAGGGGAAAACGCATAGTCATTAACAGAACCTCCGCTTTCCTTCTTAGAGTGAATAAGAAATTGTTAGAAGAGGACCAATAACGTCACTTCTGACCTGTCTCTAGCACCACCCCTTTTAGTACAGTAAAATAAATAGCAACAGAGACCAGAATTGGGTTGTCATTTGTTCAACTAGAGGAAACAACTCAACCTGAGACAATACTCATCAATCATTGTTGTTGCTGTTGTTGTTTCATTTCATCCACTGAATCTGATAATAAAAAGGGTTTTCTTGGCTGGAACTCCAGCACTTGACATGTCCTTGGTTCCTTGTTTTTCAGTGAAGCCTGGGCCTATCTCTCTGGTCTCAGATCATCACAATGAGCCATCATAACTTAGCACACTGTTCTTTGCATCTGGAGCATCAATAACTCACACAGAATTGGGACGGATGTGCAATCACAGAGAGTCAAAACCAGGATTCTGGGGCCATGAATCAATTTGCCTACATGCTACCCAGTTTTATTTAATTAAGAGAATATATGCCCATCATAGGTTTACTTCAATATACAAAAATATCTAAAATATAGGACACTAGTGCTGGGCGGTATACCGGTTCATACCGAAAACCGTTTTTTATTTTTTTTATGATATGGATTTTTCTTATACCGCAACACCAGTTTAAATTGCCTAAACGACGTTCAGAACGTGGCACAGCGGGAAACTGTTCAAGTGGGGACCTTTTTCACTGCTACACCGCTAAACACAGATTTGTTGCACTAGGGCTCTTTTTCACTGCTACACCACCAAATAGTGGGCGGTAGCATAGGTATGCCGCGCGGTGAAAATGGACAGAGAGCCGAAAAAAAGCAGTCACGTCTGTCGCCTGGAGATGCTTTAGTTTTAAAAGGTCAGATGTGTAAATACTGTTTCTATACTACTGGATAATACTGCAAGCCAAGTTGTACTTGTTTTATTTGTTTTCAATACAGTGTAATGTACCTGGGTACTGTGTAATAGTGTGACGACATTTTGACTTTATTCTCGACATTTCCACTTTAATCTTGACGCTTATGACGAGAATATATTCTTTTGACTTTATTCTCGGAATTTGTCATTAAAGTAGAACATCGTAAACTAAACTTCATCATAAAATGAATATTTAATTTACTAGATTTTCTCAAACCCCATCATAAGTTATATAGAACATTAAATACTTTGTGTTAAGTGATTCGTTCAGAGATGGGCGCAACTCTGAATGGATGGCATAATTAAACATGTATAACGAAGATATTTTTAAAGTTCTGAACACTCCGTGGGCTAAGTTTATAACTAGTTTTAATTTCACAAAGACGTTTATCGTGTGGTGATTGGTTATGTGGTTATGTGGTGAAAGAAAAAGGAAGGATAGGAACTGAGGTTTTGGTAGCCTATGTCAGATAGAGACAGCATGCATGCAATAAAGATAGCCCGCTCAGAAGAACATGCATTGAATTCTGTGTTCGTGTCTCCGACCAGCAGATCACAAACCCAACATTTACACAATATTTAAGTTAAACCTGTCCGATAGCTATTCATACATCCAGTTTTTTGGAGTCTCGTCACACCTGCCATAAAGTTCTCTACACTGAACATACACCTGGGGACCCCTTACTGCCAGGGAGCAGCACTACCGCCTCACTACCGTGCATGTGTAATACCTGCTTTAATGCATTTCATCATGAAAATGATATCAAGTATTTATCTTAGCATTCTAAATTTTCAGAAAGCAGGAATATCATGAAGTGAATGGATTCTGTATGGTGATCGCTGTCTTCTCTTAGTGCGGAGGAAGTCAGTTTAAGAAGCGTAGTGATTAACCACTGGGTCGGGGAACATAACACAAAGCATTTAATGTGCTGCATTAATTTATGACGGGGTAAATTAAGTAATTAATTAAACATTGATTTTAGGAAGAAGTTTAGTTTACGACATTCTGCTTTAATTATGAAGTAAACTATGAGAATAAAGTGGAAATGTCGACTTTAATCTCGACATAAACGGCGAGAATAAAGTGGAAATGTTGACTTTGTTCTCGACATATAGTTTGTTTTTTTTCTTCCCAGTATAGCTTAGCTTGAAGCAAGGTCCATATTAATGCAGTTTGCCTAAATGATGGTTCAGCTAGTAAAGATGTCATCACCAAGTTGCACTTGTTGTATTTTATTTTAATTTGGTGAATACTGTGTAATGCACCTGGGCTTGAAGTCTTGAAGTAATAGTGCAACTATCAGTAATAATACTATTATTTACTTTATTGTTATTATTTATTAGTTTAAATATTATGCAGTTTAATGATGATAAAAGTTGTTTAAAAAGTCACTTTAACGTGTCAGTGGACAGAGATTGTTAACATTAACAGAAAGTGTAGTTGGTTTACAAAAAATATTTACTATTTATTCCTTTTCTAAGACATATTCGGTGCAATACAATTTTTGACAAGCACTTCTGGATATTTTACTAAGTCTAAATGCCTCTTTGTGTGGTTGAAAATATGTTGTCAAAATTATAGTTTGTTTTTGCAAAATTTGTTCAATAAAAAGGTTCTATATTTTGACTGCATCTGTCATGCAATGTGATACCTTCTCCATTAGTGCCACCCCCTTGAAAACTATCACTTTATGGGGCAATGCAAAACTGTATTAATACTTGTGTGCACATTAAAATGTTTTTTTTTTTGTACAATGTACAATACTCTTGACAGTGGAATAGGTTATTCTTAGCCAGTAATTGCAGTGGAAAATGTGGTTAACATCCACTCATGCATGGGGAAAAAATACCGTTGAATACCGTGAAACCGGGATAATTTAGAAAAATACCGTGATATAGAATTTTGGTCATACCGCCCACCCCTATAGGACACTCAACAATTATATGATTTTAAGCACACATTTTGAATGTTATACAAACGTTTTTTCAGTTTCAGCTCTATGAAATGGCTAGGCATTGACAATTTAATAAAAAAGTACTCACAAATAGGGGTTGTTTTTTATTTATTTTTTTTTTAAGTCATTTATTTTTTTGTAAGTGTTTCATTTAAATCCTGATGGGTGAATTTCTGCTTTAAAGACCAAATAAAGTAATGCATAAGGTTCTCCTGGTTCAATAATCTAGAAAAACAAGAGACGTGATATACACTATATTTACATGTGGTTTAAATTCTTTTGTCAATTTTCATTGTAGATTAGAAATAGAGAAAAATCACTGACTGTTACTTTATAAACAATATCACTTTAGAATTTCAGTTAATCCAATGAGGAAGTTCAATAAACACCCCTTCAATGTGCTGTTGCAACTTCAAAAGCTGTCTCAGTGGGGAAATCTAAATAAATATTAAACAGTATATATATATATATATATATATATATATATATATATATATATATATATATATATATATATATATATATACACACACACACACACACACACATACTGTATATGGAAGCCTAGGTTATTATACAGGTACTCAGAAGCCGTTAAGATTTTGAGCAAGACAGACTCTCATATTCTCTCACTTAAAAATGCACTCGCCATGGTTATCACTCTAAGACGCAAACCAGGAACCTTTGTATTATAGCCTGCTTTACCTCTATGTCATTAGACATTCTCTTTTGCTCAGAATGTTTAAATAGTGTTTCTAAGTGCCTCTGTAACTGAAGCATCATGGGATCATGACTGGCCATCAAAAGTTACCACAGTGCAATTGTCTGGACAGGAACCAATTGTGTTGCGTCTCACCCACTCCCACCATAAAACACGTAAGATTTGCACTGTGGGTAGGTGGAGTGTACTGAACCATTGGTGTTATGCATAGGGTAGTGGCTGACTCAGAGCTCAGCTGACGTCACCAGAAAATGAACTGCTTACAGCAGCTTTGAGGCTATCCCTGCATACAGAAGTATTAGTTATTCCATTCTTGCTCAAAGCATTAAAAGGCTGTTTATGTGCACCACTCTATAAAGTACACATTCTAGATACATACCTGACCAATGACAGTTACCACAGTGCAAATGTCTTAACTAAGCTTGGTGTGTGACACGCATTGATTCGGGTTAGAATGAGGAGGGAAAAATCACAAACACATTGGGTTAAGGTTGCAAATTTTGGACAGCCAGTGACTGGGACAAAATTTGAAGCCAGGACTGTAGCTGTGATGCCAGTGCAAAACACTATTACCATCTTGAAGATCTTTCCAACCAGCTAAAATTCTATATATTCTATATTCTATATATATATATATATTCTATATATATATATATATATATATACCCATACAAGTTATACATAATCTTTAAGGATAGGTGAGGTTGGAAGAAATGTTGTATAAGTAAATAATTTTAGAGAAAACAGCTAATGCAGACATATTGCAGAAACACCTCCTACATGCATTAAAAACATGAAAAGGCAAAACTATTTTGCATTTCTATAGCAAACCTTAACCACAGATCTGTGGTTTGGCTGCTTTAATGCTGATTCTGTTTAAACTTATTTTTCAGATTTTTTAAAGCTAAAACAAATCACATTTCATTTTATGCCTGACCAACTGAATCGACTGTACTCTGTTTAATTACACAATAGCTTTAAAACTATAACCTTTCCGAGTGTTGCAATAGAGTCATCTTCTCATTTTATCAGCAGTTCTCAAAATGTCCAAAAAAAAAAAAAAAAAAGATAGCAAATACAGAAATATAGGAGGGACCGGATGATCAAACTTTGGAAATCCTTTAGGCCTGGCATACCAACTCAAAAGTGCCAAAGATTTGTCAACAGCGCCTTTCTTAAGCCTTAAACTGCATCTTATCGTAGTGATAAGCAAAACTTGTTTTATTTTGCATTATTGCAATATAAAAGGCCCAGCAGTATGCAACTCTTGTCAGAAAACAGTAGTTTTTTACATTACAATCAATTTCAGGTTGAACATTTACTGGGCAAAGGAAAGCACATTCATCCTAAAAACAATTTTTTTCTGTCTGAAAACTTCAAAACAAGTGAAATACTCCATTTCAAGACCACTGTGCTGGCTAATATTTCCAAAAAAGTTACATATTACTATGCATAAAAACATGAAAAATATACTACATATAATCTCAGAAAACATGTGTTTACATTACAGATCCAGGTCAGTGTTGTGCTGGGTATCCTTAGGTGCAATGCAGGAACAAGTCCTGGATGCACTGCCAGACTCTCAAAGGGTACAACACACACACACAGGACCAATGTAGAGTTAATAAAGAGCCTAAAACATACAGTTGGCACCTTTGTGCTCCCAATGCTACCAGAATAGGGTTTCACAATCACAGTAAATCCAAAATCCAGCAAAGGGATAAAGAGAGTGTAGTGTTTTCTATAAGCCTGGTTTTATTCTGAAGTGAGATGTGTATGCTTTGTAATATAAGCCACTAACCTGATGTAGACAGATGTGTGTCTGTTAGTTATGTTGTTAGCTCTGTTCTGTTGTTATAATTTAGCCAGGGTTCTTCTTCTGGGTGAGGTTTAAATTCCTTCTTTTATGTCCTTCTTGTTTATTTTATGTCATTTATTTAAGGTAATGTTACTTTGTTAATTATCTGCTTTCTTCTTTCTGCCCGTGATAGGTTCCATGTGTTTTGTGGGTGGTTCCTCTATAGGCATGGCCTCCTGCCCATCACCATAAGGGACTAGCCTCAGCTCTATAAAGGTGGGGGCAACCTACACTTCCATTCAGTTCATCTCAATGCATGACTTCTCTTCATTTTCTTTGTTTTAAGATTTCCTGGATTTTGATCCTTTTTTTATTTTGCTTTGGATTACTGTTTTGGGATTTTGCTCACCTTGGATTGCCTTTGCCTTTTCGGCCAATTCCTTTTTTGCCTTTTTGCATTCCACAAAGATTCTTGTAATTACAGACATTTTTGTATTAATAAATATTTTATTTATAAAAAAATCTTTCTGAGCCTCTATGTTATTAGCTGGGGTTTTTAATAGCATTTCCCTGTCTAATGGGAATATTTAAAAAATTTTTGGGACTTGTATGCTTGGGACTCTTGAGTGATATAGTATCTATTAATGATAACTTTCTCTTTCATCAGCTGGATTATTGAACACAGGTACTATAATAATATCATTCTCTTTTTTAAATGGTACAATACCCAGGCTGCAAAGTGTGACCAGTCATCCAGGTGTTATTCCTTTGATTTCTTTGGTAAATATATTGTTTTTTTATTTTAACCCTAATTTCTTTTACCATGGTTAATTCTCCCTCAAATATCTAGGAATTAAATGTTTTCAGCATTGTGTATTCATAAAGTGTTTTGTGGGCTTCACAAAAAAAGGAGACATGGGGAAAGAGTGGGATGTGACACACTCATGAATTTCCTTTCCTTGTTTGAATATAGAATAGAGGACGTCTGATTTCACTTCCTATCAACCTACCAAAAATGTGTCTCTTCCGCCTCACCAGTAATTTAAATGAAAGGTGGACTGGAAGTCAGTTTTCAGAACAGAATCAGTGTCTGACAGAGACGGATATACATCTTCAGCAGCTCCCACGGCTTTCTGGATGGCACCCTTTTCCAAACTATGTGGTCAATGGATTTTCACAATGGACCTCAATCCTTCATCTGTGTACTTTGTATTTTGTTACATTGTCTATTAATAAATATGCAAATTATGCTTTAATGAATTGACATAAATTAATTGCAGTTTCAGGATTAGGTTTTAAAATATCAAGGGATTCAGACACTATCTGAGTGGCTTCAGGTAAAGGGCTGAAAAATCCATTGTAGGGCACACTCACATACACCCTTATACTAATTACTGGTAGTCTAATGAGTACATCCTTGGGATTAATGAGGGAATTGATGCCATGCCAAAGGAGGGGAACATGCAAACTCTAGCCTGGCAATGACCGAGCGAGAGACACAGGCAGCAGCATTAATTGCAGCATCGCTGTGGTGACCAAAATTTCAAATTCATGAAACAACATTTTCTTAAAAACAAACCATTTTTGTGGTAACTAAGCAAAAGACAATATCGATACTGTAACAGAAACTTACTTATTATTTGCCTTCATAGTTTTCCTGAGTACAAAACAAGCAGCCAACACTGAACTCCTGTTTGCCTAAATTTACAACTTCAGAAAGTAAAGCCAGGGAGCAAACCAATGAAACCCAAAAAAAAATGTTAACTTCTTCAGGCTCTATTCTTCTATCTTCTAATCTGTGTATCTAGTTAAGAACTACAGGAATCTGCTGCTTATCCTGGTGGTATTAAGTTCAATGGAAGAATCACCCTTGGACGGGGAAACAACTCATCCCAAGACATATTCACTTACAAAGTTAAAAATTGACAGTTAAATTTGTTTTTAATGTTTATCTAAATCTGACTGACAATGTACAACAACAAAGACACCCCCAACTCCCTCTCTGTTTTTTGGAACATTTCTGTTAAAAATATTAAAATAACCTGAGACCTGAATTTGTATTAATTCTGTGTTCTGTTAACCTGTCTGAAATTAAATGGTTTCAGGTTACAGTTATGTAGCTAATGTGAAAAATGGCTTTAGTGCTCATCACGTCATATACCACAAAAGAATAAAATAAATAAATAAATAAAAAAAGACCTTACAAGGTTTGAGAAACAAACCTCTGATCTTCTGCCAGCAGTAGCAGTGTCCTTTTCTTGGCATAATTTACAACTATTTAAATAGAACCAACACAGTAGCATGATATGCTTTCTTGCCAAAAAACAAAAAATGAAACTCATGAATTTCACTGTGCTTAGCTTGATTGCAGATGTTTACCAGAGAAGCAACTGGATTAAATAATATATTTTTTTTTAATTTAGCAGTGAAACATAGCATAAAACATAGAAAAAATGTAACTGCCTTAAACTTCATCCTGGATTAATTTGTTTTGGAAACTTTGAGCATATGACTAGATATAATATTTTGCCATAAACACTATACCAGACATTAATTACTGCCTTTGCCTGTAAGAACAAAAATCCTTTTGAATGTACATCCTATCGACCAATATCACTACTGAATAACATCAAGCTGTGGTGAAAGTTAGAAAAGAGAAAGTGTTCCTTCCTATAATATCACATTTGCTGTCAGCACTTCAATGAGCAATTAGTATGACATATACCTCTATGTATCTGAGCTTTCAGAGGTTTTTAACAGAAGAGGCCTATATATCCTGACACATTTCTTCCCAAAAATTTTCTCTCAATGGTGATGATATTCTCTTTTACCTAGATGATGTTTCTTCAGATATCCCCAATACCTTAGACCTAACTTTAGACTTAAAAATCTCTATCATAAAATTAGCTGAGCTAGATCCATACATCCACCCCTTTTCCAGTTGATAATTTATCAAGCAAGTCTGATTATCCCCTTTAATCCCAGTCATTAACACTTTCAATTACTTTAGAGTGAAAAATTTTGTATAAATTAATGCAATCGTCTCCTCTGATCATTACTGCATATTTAATGGAGTCAATGTTTCTGTCTGCTCCTGGGCTGACACACCCTTATTCTTTCAGTTTTGTGTGGGCCATCATTAAAATGATTGCAACTCTGCTTTACCTTTGTAACCTCTATAATTCCACACCCCCCCCCCCCCCCTTCAAATTCTTAGGCAGATGACTCATAAGTTCCTTAGTCCAAATGTTTAGAGAATGGTAAAAAAGACCAAATCTAAAAAATACATCACTAATTCAACGTAGGTTTGCTTTTGGGGTCTTTACCAGACATGGAATATTATCACTGTGCTTTCATTCTTCAACCCATCTGGTCCTGGCCATTCCTTGTTTTACCCCTGACTGTTATTATATGAAGTGTCAAGGCATACAGAAAAATGTGAAAGGTTACAGAGGGCCTATTTTTCATAATAATGCTATTGGCCAGACTTATTTTTACCCTTTTTGGTCAGGGATTGTGACCTGTTAAATGACGCTGCACAAATATTACTCCAATCTCTGTAGTCTCATTTTGCTCTTCTTTCCTCATCATTTTACTTTGATTTATAAATTTCAGTTATTGATAAGAACATCTAGGACCTCTGTTCCTCTGCTTTGCCTACTCATTCTCTTGAATCATTTATTTTTTTCTCTTCTGTTAAACAAACAGTAATTTCCCTCTGTACTGTATTGCATAATTCAGCCTATTAACCTTTTCATCAGTTTAATTCAGAAACTTCACTCCTTATCACACTCCTCTTACCTTGGAGACAACATACTCTAATGTCAAACTCTGTTCTAAAATTCCATACTACTGAACCCTGTTCCCAAAATATCAATTAACCAAATTAAAATTCCTTCACAAACTCTAACCTATTCATTGTAAGTGTCATATGACAGATATTAAGCTTGTTCCTCTTTTTATCGCTATTGGCTACTGAGTGTCCCAGGCACTTTTCTCCACATATTATGGTTCTCCCCTCCCATGCTTTTTTTTTTTTGCTCTTTTTGAAATGCTTCTTATTTTCCTTCCTCTTTCTTCATATTCTATAACTGTCCATAACTCTTATTCTTTCAGATGTTTCTTTATTATGTAGACAGCCTTGTTTCTAAATTTCTTCTGAGTTCACATTAGAAATCCCCTAAGTCTCAGAGCTCTGATCACCTTCAACAATGCTTCAATTAGGTACACTTTAATCCAGCTGAAAATCATACATCATACAAGCCTCTCCAAATTAAAATAATGTAAATATCACTATCTTCAAATTAGAAACTTTGTTAAACAGAACCTGCCCGATTTTCCTCATCTCCCACCTCCCTCTATGCTGGAAAAAATACTGCTCAGTTTCGAGGACTCAGACAGCATTTCTGCAATATACAAAATTATTTTACAGTCCCTCTCTTTCAAAGATCCAAGAGAACAATGGGAAAAGGATCTCTCACTCAACATATCAGAAAAGGAGTGGAAGATAGCAATGCAGAGAATTCATTCGAGCTCCATATGCGCAAAGCATACAATTATTCAACTCAAAATTATATATTGAGCACATCTGTCTTGCTTAACTGTCTAAAATGTTTCCAGGGCAAGATTCAACCTGCGAACGCTGCAATCAAGTTCCAGCCTCACTGGGTCACATGTTTTGGGCCTTTCAGACAGCCTTGGTGTCACAATCCCTCCTAACCCATTAACAGCTGTGTTTGGTGTTCTTCCAGATGGGCTTGAAGTGGAAAAGGACAAACAAACTGTGATTGCCTTTACTACACTACTGGCATTCAGACTTATTTTGCTAAACTGGAAGAATCCTAACTTTCCTCTTTTAAGTCAGTGGGTAACTGATGTTGTATATTATTTGAAATTGGAAAAAATTAAATTCTCACTTAGAGGATCTGTGCAGAACTTTTTCAACACCTGGCAGGATCTAATCAATAATATTTTAGAATAAGCTCTTAAAGCACTAAGGAAGCAGATTCTCTTCCCATTTCTTTTTCTTCTCCATTTATCTTTATCCGCCTATTAAAGTCATCAATTTATTTATTTTTACTAGCTTTAAGTTTTACTCCGTTGGCCATGCTCTGTTTCTCATTTGTTTTCAATCCTAATTTTTGTAAAAATTGATCTATTTGTATGGAATGATTACAATAAAATCAATAAAATTAAAAAAAATAAATAAATAAAAGAATGTAAATTTATCAGGGATTCAATCCTAATAGTGAGCAATGCCAGGCAGCTCCAGCCTCACTCAGGTATATGTTTTGGGACTGTCGAAAATGAAAGCCATTCTTGGAAAAGATTTTTTCCTATCCATCAGATTTATGATTAGAACAAATACTCTTATAGCAGTGTTTGTAGTTACTTACAACTTGAAAGATCTTGTGTAGAATTTGCAAAGATTTCATTAATGTTATTTTAAATCAACTTTATTGAGCTCCTACTTATGTCTCTGCTAAATCCCTATTGTTTTAATTAATGAGGAGCCAAATAACATAGTGTGCCCCCTTTCTCATTTTTTATTTTACTGGTAATTTGCTCTGTTCTGGGTGAGGGTGGGGGTTTTAGTGTGGTTTGTGATTACGTATTTTAAATTATACCGGTGATAATATGGGATTGTTTGTATCTTTTAATGAACACATTTTTTTAAATCTTGTTATTTTTTTTTTTTATCTGACACATTGTTTGATTTACCTTTTATTCAACTGGAACAAATAAAGATTAATATTAAAAAAAAAAATCTGTAACAAATGGTAATTGGAAATCTTTATTTTACAGTTTGTTACAGAGGTAGATTTCTCTGATTAACACAGCATGGGTGAATATTTACTGCTCATTTACACTACTCCTTTTTGTTCTACTTACTTGGATCTGCCTACTGAGGCCTTAATCTCTCCTTATAAACAGACTGTTGTGTCAGGGCTGCCCTTTATCTGTGCTTCATTGTATTATTCAGGATGGGAGGGTCTGCGTCAAAAGAGTATGGGTTCAGTTACACATATCTGTTTCATTTGCAGTATTTGAAAATATTTTTAAAAAAAAAAGCAATTGATCGAAGAAAACACTGTGACCATAAAAAGACTCGAACCAAGATTCCTGGAATTGTGATGGAGCAGCAGCAATAACCAGGTGGACCACACCTAATATATATTTCTAACCACTGGTCTTTTTTAGGCCAATTTTTCAGGTCAGAGTAGTACAGACTGGGTACAGATGCCAGCAAATCACAAGTAAAACTCATACGCACGAGGATAACTGATAGAAGCAAGGTGAAAAAAGGAAATCCATATCTGTTATGGAAACAAACAGGATATAGGCCAATTAAAATGTTCTATATAAGAACATTTCTTAGCTAGAAGAGATACATATTTTAAATGAATAGCCTCTACACTATTATACCACATGCCTGTTCAGTCACATGTACATTAACAGTAATTTTATGTATCTGTAAATTGAACGATCTGTGTGTCAAATCTTTAAGATTTTTTTAGGCTGACCTTATACATTAGGTTCATTGCATAATGTGAAACAGTACACTACAGGTATGACTTGACAATTTTGCAACTACATTTCTGCATTCTTTGCTAGTTCCTCGTGGAAAGAGAAGGCTCTTCACTACAATGAATTCAGCTCAGGAAGCAGCTGCATGGAAATTAAATGAGCAGAGCAGAATATTAGATACCAAGCTCAAACAAGCTACAAAAGTGACCTATTCCAACAAAAAGGAAAAACAAAATGAAAATCCATCTGTCACTACTTAGTGTGAAAAGAAGAAAAGAGGAATCCTGCAATTGACAGCGGAATACTGGTTTACAGGATTCAAGTGGCAGCAGGCAGCGGAAACACATCCTGTCTTTCCACCTTCAGAAGTATCACTTGTTTCTACCCAACAAAGCTGAGCTATGAGCAGATAGCTGAAGCTGACAACTGCACTTTGAAAATAAGAGTATTGTTTTGCATTTGAGCAATAACAATTCTGCTCATTCTGCAAGAGCAAAGAAAAGAACAAAAAAATGAATAACCAGCCAACAATAGTGAGGTCAACAATTATTTAGGATAGTTTGTGAATTCTGAAAGCTCTGCTCAGCAAAAACTGCATACTATGCACTCACATACTTTAACATTGTTGGTTACAATGCCTTAATAAGGTGAAAATTAGTCTGATTTGTTTTGCTTTCAGCCTTTGTCAATAAAGCTGAAACTTCAATAAAGGAATGGAAACTTTTAACCTCCACCATATGATTACATTTATCAGACATAAGCATTCACTGCAGAGACACCAAAATATTACATCATCCTGACTCATGTATTGTGAAGCCTGACTGTTTGCACAAAGTGTTGTTTTCTATGCCTTGTTTTTTAGGCTTTTTAATACTTTTATACACTTGAATTGTTCAAAGTAATTGCTTTTCCAGCTATTGCAACAGGCAATATTTCCAGAAGACCATTTTAAGAATTAAATTATTATCATCATTTTGTGACCTGCAGCTCCAACAGTTTTTCTGGGAAGCATGTCACTCTAGTATTAGAACTGTAGTAAGCTAGCATTAGGATTCAAATTAGTGTCTTATAAGTACTTCAGGGCATTTCCACTTAATTTCTATTGGTTTTCATGAGTAACTGTTTTATACTATACAGTAATCCCTCGCTACTTCGCGGTTCACTTTTCGCGGATTCACGACTTCGCAGGTTTTTAAATACAAGTGATTGCCCGCCTATCGCGAAAGTTATGTTCCAGACCCATCAGCAACAGGAGAAAATCCGCGATATAGAAAGACCATATAAATAAACATTTTTATAGTTTAAGCCTTAAAATACCCATCCCACATGCTTTAAACACATGTAAACTTATAAAACACACTTTGTTAACACATATGATATGTGGATGTTGGGCTAAGGATATGAGTAACATCTCACTATTATAAAACATTTTAACTTCACGCAAGACAAGACAGTGAGACAGGAAAATTGGTGATGTACAGGCTTTTAAATTATTGACACGCAGAGCAACAAGCAGCACAAAGTCCACTTCTCCTTAGCGTTCATTCAGCTCCCCACCCCCTTGACAATGCGAAGTGGCAGGAGCGTACTGCGCTTCCGGGGAGGGGGGGTTTGAGCGAAGGTGCGTTCAGCTCTCACACACACACACACACACACACACACACACACACACACTCCTCCTCCTCCTTCCGAACACGCAGAGCGACAAGCAGGCATTTTGGCAGAAGCAGCACAAAGTCCATTTCTGCTCAGCGTGAGTTCAGCTGCCCCCCTTTACAAAGCGAGTGCAGACACATTGACGTCTGATCGCTGCGTGCAGTGTGCAGTGTTGGTCTGAGGTGTTTAAGAATGTAGAAAGTGTTTAAGAGCATAGGAAGTGTTTATAAGAGCGTGGGAAAGGTTAACAAGAGAGTGAGAAAGGTTTATAAGAGTGTGGGAAGGGTTTATAAAGCCTTAAAATATGTATAAATAATAAAATAAATATAGGTCGCTACTTCGCGGATTTTCACCTATCGCGGGGGGCTCTGGAACGTAACCCCCCGCGATAGGTGAGGGATTACTGTATACAGTACTCTATTTGATTCCTAGAGTTGATGGATTGCTATGCTGGAGTTTTTCTAAAGTGTTGCATGGTGATTGGGCATGCACCATACACTGTACACGTGACAATACTATTACTTTATACATACTCTAGCCAAAGTATGAATATTTGAGTATATTTGTATAATAGTTTGGAGTAAGAATGCAAATTTCATAACTGTCATCTATATTACCCCTCTATCAATTTTTCTGCTCTTGAGTCAAGAATTTTTTTTTTCTTTACAACTAGATTCCATAACTCCTGGGTTGGGACGATCAACACTACTTCTTGGTATTTTCTACTTTACTGTGGTTTAATAAATAGACAAGTAAGCCCACAATTCGCTAGCGAATCGGAAATCCAAGAATGGCAATCAGTTTCTGTTCCGTCTGATATTTGGATGGATGACATATCATGGAGGGTGGGTGCGTGTGGGGAAATGTCATTTTATTAAATAAGCATATCTGTACTAAAGCGGTTTCGTTTTGTGGAGACGTGATTCTGTTGCCTTTGCTGACACCAACTGCTGGCAGAGTGGAGCACAGCAAGTTTAGTTTACAGGTTGTGGTGTTCGTGTGCCAGCCACTGAGTCGAGGAAGCTGCTGGGTTTGAGTCTGTGACCGTTATGTGATCTATATTACTGGCATAGTGGATTAGAGCAAGTGTAGTGAACAGGTTGTGTTGTTTGGGCACCACCTACTGACTCTGGGAAGCCGCTGCGTTTGACTCTGGGGCGTGCGCCACGGCGCAATATGCGCCTCGGTGGGAAGCCGCTGCGTGATGAAATATCATGGAGGGTATATGCGGTGGTGTGGGCAGTCGCGTCCGGGCAGCTGTACAACCTGGCGTGCACGCTTTACCTCAGGTTTAGTTCACAGGTCGTATGCATGGTAAAGTTTCCATTTAATTCAATAACCCTATTTGAACTAAAGCGGTTTCTTTGTGTGGGCGCCTTCGTTCATTGTTTGTATCCATATGGGCTCGTTTATAGGTCGTAGCCATACGGGCTCGTGTTTGTATTACTATTCGTTGAGCTCCCTCCATTTGGATACGTGCCTCCTTTGCCTGTGCTGTGTCAAAAGCGCAATGTGGGCGTGCTCGTTCATTGTCCGGGCGGCTGTACAACCTGGCGTGCATGCTTTACCTAGGTTTAGTTCACAGGTCGTAGGCATGGTAAAGTTTCCATCTAATTGAATAACCCTATTTGAACTAAAGCGGTTTCTTTGTGTGGGTGCCTTCGTTCATTAAGTCTAGTTTACAGGTGGTGTTGTTTGGGCGCTTACAGGATGTGTTGTTTGTGCGTTTTGGGAATACGCTGTGTTTGACCCTACAGGTTGTGTCGTTTGGGCGGCATCTACTGACTCTGGGAAGCCGCTGCGTTTGACTGTGGGGCGGGCGCCACGGCGCAGTATGCATGCGCCTCGGTGGCAGTACGCATGCACCTTGGTGCGTCCGCCGTGCATAAATTAACTGTGGTTTAGTAAGATAGATTTTTAATCCTACAGTATTAAACTGGATGGAGTGTTTAATAACTGAATCATTCATACAGCATGTAAGTTGAACAAATCTACCAGTTTTTGTGTTGCTACCTCTATTGAATCTCTATTTATGATGAAACGTTTGAAAGTCATGAACATCCACTCAGCTGTGGTTTTTATGCTGTTTGCTCCTCCTTTAATGACTCAATAATGAAATTCTTGAAAGTCCATGAAACCCATAACAATAATAAACACAGAAAATTTTGTGAAAGCTGACATAACCGTTTATGACTGATGTAGGATTGTTGTGTTGGTTCCCCATCACAGCACACCTGCACACACCAAGCCATCATTTCCATTTCTCAATAAAACTTTTAAATTGTTTTTAAAGTCTAGATTTTAAGTTGTATCAACAGTAATATGAATGCAAACTTTCATGAACTTCAGCTCAGCCATTTTGGAGTGATGCATTTTTGCTCATGCCACTCCACTATACCTCATTACAACCACATTTCCTGATGAAACATTTACAATGTCATGCAGCTTGTAAGTTGGTTCCATTTCATTATACATGCAAAATTTCATTAAGATCGGCTCAGCCATCTTGGAAAATGATGTTGTCTTTGGGTTACCACCCATGAAAATCTCCCTCCCAGTGAAATTTTTTGAAACGCCATGTTGCCTATATTTTAAGCTGTAACAGGGCAAACCTACAGCACATGCAAATTGTGTGAAAGTCAGTTCAGCCATTTTTTCATGACAAGCAAACCGATAAACAAGCAAACAAGATGCAATCAGAGGGTTTAAATGAAGTCCTTAGTATATAAAAAAACAACATCAAAAGAAGCTGAAACACTCAAGACAGAAGGGGGCATTACAAATTTTTATTTATATAGAATACTATTAATTGAGGAGAAAAATAAAACCATCCTTGAAAGCCTGAGAAGGATTAGAAAAATTTTAAGGATGAAATTACATTATGTGTATGATTTCTCTCCTCTTAAATTAACCTTATGGAATAATGTGTATGAAAATGTTAAACAAAAATAACATTATTTAGATCAAGGGATATTAAGAGACATTTGTTTGGTTGCCGATCTGATCAAATGACCATATACTATCCTGCTAAACATTTAGCATTCCCTGTCAAATTTAATAAATTCAATACTGTAGTTAAAGGCAATTCCATCAGGTTTGTTATATTTAATAGTCATAAGCTGTTTGGCTAAATGAGGCTGTATACCCAATGAAATTCTCACAGAATGGATGTAAAATAGTAAAAAAAAAAAAGTTTGGTCAATTGCTGGAAAACTTGTGAACAAATTTAAACTTAAAAAACACATTTTATCACAATTACTGAAAATATGAACATGCAAAACAAAATGAGAAGAGTGACTTTCTGTTGGTGTATTAGTGTCTTAAAGGTGATGTCTTTGTGTATGGACTTGTATGTGAACTGTATGCATAATAAGTGAGTGTAACCTTTAAGAATATTACCCAGAGTGACGTTCAGCTCAACCTGATTGCCAGGTCAATGCTGGCTCCAGCCCCCACGATTCTACGTTGGACTAAGTGGATTTGAAAATATGGTTAAAGATGCCGTTTTGAAACAGTGAGAGAGGACAGGAAAAGTTGTGCCCTGTCAGCAGCAGTACAAGTAACTGAGTGAAGGAAGCTACAAGTTCAAGTTGGAGAGGTGAATACTGGCCTTTGAATCTACATGAATACAAGAGAGACAGACGGGATGCGTGTGTTAATACATTTGTTACTTTGTTTAAAAATATTTTTCAGTTGGGAAAGTATATACAGATGCATTATACAGGTACCAAAACTGTCTGAATTTTTTATTCTGCAATTTGTTTTTTGCCCTCTGTTATATGCTGTTTTTGACCACAAAGAGATAGGAACTCTCATTATTTTAATGGTGTTGATATTTTATATAATAAGAAAATTATTTCAAGGGGAAATATTTTTGGAAGTTGCACATAGCGGATATTCTCTGTTATAAGACCTTTTCACAATTGAAAAAGTGAATCTGAAATCTCCACACAATAATAAACATAACATGACATAACATTCATAAATCCATAAATAAAATCCAGGGTTGCAGGATCCTGAGCCTATCCCAGTACCACTGGATGCAAGACAGAAAAGAACTCTGGACAGGACGTTAGTATGTCATAGGCCCACATAAACATTAAACTTGGACAATTGTTAAATGTCCATCAACCTAAAACAACTAATCTCTGGAAATGCGGGAGTGAAAACTCCTACACCCACAGGAAGAAGGTGCAGCCTGTGGGATTTGAACTCAGAAACCTGGATACATGAGGCAGCAGTGCTAATCAGCATGACACTTATTCCCCAATAGCTTAAAAAACATAATTATAAAATTAGAATATGTTTTATTAATTCTAACTCCCATTAATTACAGTGTACTTTTTAATGATCTCAATGGGCACATTTCTTAAACATAAATGCGTCTCATTTTTAAACACTCTTCTTACATTTCAGTTTATTTAAGTTTCTTATATTTCTGAAAAATACAGTATAAAATGTCTTTGTATACTAAAAATACTTTTTAAAGGTATTTTTAACTGTTACTTTTGGCTGATTTTGATGTAACTTAGCATACTATTTTAAATGTATAATCTTAAATATTGTAAATATATTGCTTTACATGTATTGTATTATATTTCTAACTGTGTTTGTCTATTATGTGTGCATTATTTCTACTTATTAAAGCATTTAAAACAGAACATCCTATCAAAACACACTGCACAAATCTTCTTTAGATGTATTCTTTACATTTCAGCCAAGTTTGTTTAGTGGCTTATAGTATGGTTATGTTTGGTTTTACAGTATTATTATTTTTATTGCTTGTAATTCTATTTTTTTTATGTAAATTTTGTTTACACTGTTAGGTTTATTATTTGCACATTGCATCTTGAAGTTGCTTGAACACGTTTCATGTGCTCTGTTGGTGGCAACGCCAAAAATGTGGGCCACCCTGACATCACTGCTGAGGTGCCCATCGCCTTTACATTCAGGTGAAGGAGATGCATCCAGAAGACTGTCACTAGTGTCTGCAGAGTTCAGATCTTTGTCATAGTAAGTACAACTTGGAATGTTATATTTCTCGATATTTTTTAATCTGTTTTGGGGATTTTGCCTTGGAGAGTGGATCATTTTTCTTTAATAAACTATGAACTTAAAGAACTTTGTTGTGTTTTTCTAATTCAAACTAGAATGTATACAGTCCTTCACTCCCTTGAAGGCCATTTTTGTGTATTTGGAACATTTCATGGTATTTTTGCACTTTTAAAATTTCCCTTTTTGAGATTGTGCAGGCCTGAAAGCCTGCCTCTTGAGGCAGAACAGTGAAGGTCCTGACTCTTCTGACATATTTGAGGACTGCAGTCTTTTTGCCATGTTGTGTCACTGTGCTGACAACAGACTTTATCTGTAAATATATCATTAAGTAAAAATTGTAACTTTGTATAATTATTCATTCATGCTCTAAACCTGCTTCTCAAATGCTGTGAAGATGGCAGGAACCATACATGGGTGGACGGCCAGTCAATAAAAGGCCACAGATATCTATCCAAAACAAATAAAAAAAAACCTCTGGTTTTGCAAACACTTGGAGCAAACCCACGTGGAAATTGGAAGAACAGTTAGACTCAGCACACACAGTGATATGATTTAAAACCAGGACACCAGAGCTGCAAAGTGGCACTCCTAAACATTGTACCATATTGCCACTCTATTTGTGACTACAGTTAACTACATTAAAATCTGTTAATAACAGTTTTGCTTTCATTCCCTGTTCCCATTTTCCTCAATAATACAATTGTGTATTATTACAATAATTTTATTGTATTGTTGTTTAAAAGTTCAAAAATACATTCTATGGTAATCCACTGAAATCTCTGCTTGCCTGCTTGTTTCCAATTTCAAGGCATAATGATGTAAGAAATGTAGCTATGATGTTTTGATTAACATACCGCAATACTGCAGTGTTTAAATCTTATCAGATGTGACAATTCTGTTAAAATATTCAAAAGAAAAATTCCAATATGAAAAGCAAAAGCAAATAAATATATATAACAGGTGATTAAGGAAAATAACACACAACCGCAGGGTGCCACATCCAAAGTCTAGGTAAACCTCCTTGCATTTATCTTGTTGCTTTGCACTGTAACCTCATGTGCTCTATACTCGCCTTTAAAGGGTGAGTTCTGTGAAAGTTTTTATATAAAAATAACTGTCTATGATTCATCTATGATTGATTCAGAAACAAAATCATTCATCCTCACCCATTTTATTGTTTGCAAACACAGTGTCTTCATGAACCCTTAATACAGTGGTTCTCAAGTTCAGTCCTGGCGACTCCTCTGTAGTTGATGGTTTTTATTCCAATCAATTCCTTTTTTTTCCTTTAACAATCTGTAATTTTGCAGCTTCTATATTTTATTACAAATCAGGTTTACAAAGTTTTTATTGGAATATGACATTCATAATTAACGTACAGTTTATAAGTGGTGGGCTGCATCAGTGTGTATCTGAAAAGAAAAACCTTCATTACGTAAATCTGTAAATTAATATATATTAAATAGGGGTAATTTAGTGTTTTATTCATCATCATCTTGCTTTTTACTGTGATTTTACAGGTTTCCAAGTTATTTAAGCTGTTATTTACTAGTAGTGATGAGCAAACTCCACGGTCTTCACGTCACCTCAAGTTTGGAGAAATCATGGAAATGTTCGCAAATATCACCGAACTCTGCGAAATGCATTGAAGTGAATGGGGAAGGACTAACTGAACTAAATTTGACTGGATTATAATAGTGCAATAATGTTTATTTAAAGTGTCCCCGAGGGCAAGAGAAACATCTGCAAACTATTCTGGAACGTTTATTGTGGCCAAAAAGGTGACCTGAGCTGTGCGGCAGCCACTACACCACCGTGTCACCGTGAGATTAAAGAAGAAAGAACATAGTCAAAGTCACGCAATTATATATTTTGTCAAAACAAAGCAAAAATGGCAAAATCATAGTCAAAAACAAAAATATGTAGGTATTTTAAAAGCAAAAATTTCAAAGAGGCATGTCATGATTGAGCCACTAAAGGCTATCTAAATTGTATATGCTGATGCTTTGCACTTTTTCTTCTATGAAAAAGACAAAAACATCTTGCAAATAGTAATCTTTCATTATTAGTAGTATTTCATAGAGTCTCCTGTGTTTGGATGGGTGGGGGTGTCAGGCTCCTTCAAGGTTTATTTATTCTCCCCATGGCTAATTATGCATGCATGGGTCACGTGCCTCCTTCTCTTATACTGACATGGAACTCTAAGATCAACCTGTACATTTGGAGACAAGCAGAGATAACTCACTATTTACGCTGTATATGTTTCTGAACTATCAGCATGTATATAAAATGCAAACCGCCATGGGAGTGATTTTTTTAACTGAAGACAGGGCTCTTGACCAGAAAATGAGAAGGAGAGATGGGTCTTCAATTCTAAAGTCTATTAGAATAAAACCCAGCAGCCACATGAGAACCCCAGGACTGAGGTTGACAAGCACTGCCATTATGGCTCCTTTTCATCTAAAAGAATGAACTGATGTGACTACAGAGAAGGAATATTTTAAATTAGGGTACTATTTCCAACAATTGTTTTGCTTTATAATTGTAAGAAATAAATATGTATTTTCTCATGTTGCCTGTTTTACTCCCTTACACATAAAAGCAGACTTCAAACAAACACCATCCTATTTAAATTGAAATATGCAGCAACACCTGAACAACAGGCCGTTTCCTTACTTTCTCTTTTCTGAGTTTGCGCTTTACTTTTTTACTTATCTCTCTGCCTTAAAATCTCACTCATGCTCGCCAGTTTGGCACTGATCACATTTGCATATAAATTCAAGCTTTACAAACAATAAATACCAGTGAACCACATTTCCAAACATAATCACTCTTAAGGTGGCATAAATTAAGGTTCATAAATCATTGCCTCACAACTCCAGTATCTAAATTCTAGACAAGGTTAACTGGGTGTGGTGGTGTGTGTCCTGTCAGGATTTTGGCTACCACCTTGTACCCACCCAGTGCTGCCAAGACAGAAACTGACTCTCTGTGACCATAAACTAGGTAAGAGGGTTAGAAAATGGATGGAAGAATGGGTTCATGAAATAAAAAAATTAAACTGGTCCATAAGGGGATAAGACACCATTTAGTTACAGGGCAGATCAACTTCCACACTCCGATACTGAGCCAATGATACTGCGCCAATTTGTGTCTTCATTATGTAGGAGAAAACTCAATACGCATTCAGTCTATGAGTGGGTCACAACTTGTCAGGTTCAGCTGTCAAGTAGCAGCACACACTACTGTAACCTCAGCACCATTTAGCAAAATTTAAAAAAAAAAAAATTAAAAAAGGAATGTTTTACAACAATAAAATGACACAAGGTAACGGAGACAAAAACAAAACAAGACACGTATATTGTAACTTGTACTATTTTAAACAGACATTACATCTTTCTCTGTTCCTACAACAGACACCCAGCATTAAGGCAGGTACTGATGATACTACAGATCTTTTGTTTTTTATCATTTCATATAGAGCTATTTCTCCATATCAATGACATCCCAATCTCTCTCACATAATCAAGGATTGCATTGAAACCTAAACCTCATTTAGCTTTTCTGCCATTGGTTTGTACTTATATACTTTCTACAAACATGCTGTGCTCATGCGGTCCTGCAATTCCTTAATTACAGGAAAGCAAGGTCAGGCGTAACCCATACCAGCCAAGAGCTAAATTTAACTTGAAAATGGTCACATTTTGACATTGCTGGATCAACCACCTGTCCACAAGTGCTACATTGCTTCTTGTATATGACTTACAGCTGGTACTCAGTAGCCTAAGTTCTTCAAAATGCACATAAATAAAATAAATGTGATAAAGTAGGGTGTTGTCTTTGGGTAACAAGAAAAAAAAAACAAAATGTGTCATTGTATAAATGTATAAATATACATTCACACACACACTGCATATCTCCATATAGCATACTCATACATATGTACAGAACAAAACAGTAGCCCAATCTAAGTACTGTATTAATGTCAAAGTTACTTGTAATAAATAACAACAAAAACAATCAGTATGGAATGATTTATGCAATATTTCAATGTAAACTTCATTTTAGTGTTACTGCAGGAAATCATTCAACAGAAGATTTTACAATACAATAAAATTGATTGTACTATACAAAAATTTATAATCAAGCACAAAAACTTACATGTATTATCTACTCAAAAAAAATTGTTGAGTAAAATGACTAAAATTGAATGAAATGACAACTTAAATAATATTTAAATTGAAACCAAACACATTGGGTTAAATAAACTTAATATGCTGCATAGACAGATTAGTACAGGCTGGTTTAATGCCTCTGTGAATATCACTTTTTATAGATCTGGTTGGTGTGTGTATGTGAATTTCTTTCTCTTCATCATCCAGCATGTACTCTGATATAGCAAACAACCTGCCAAGTATCTTCACTTATACAATTCATTAAGTGTGTGAGTGAGTGTGCATGTGCATGCATGTGCCTTCCTGTGGGTGCACATCTATATTTAGATAAATTATATACCTCAAAAACTACTCATGCAAAAATTTTGCAAATCAATAGACCTGGCCCTATGACTAAATAGAGAAGACTGCAACAATCCCTGTTAAATTAAACAATTTGCACAGCGGTTATTGTGAGACATAGTTTAAACCATTGTTGAAGTATATATGGAGAGAGGTACATAACCAAGCTGGACCAAAAACAATAGGTCTGTGGCCTGTAACAATATAAACATAATGCAATTTGTTAAAAAAAATATATATAAATTTCTTTCAGAAGTTATTACACCTCGATTTCCACAGACATATAGACACACATACACGCACCATACTAAAATCAACTTTTCTCACCATTTTGAACATCACAGAATCAGAACCTGAACTTAACTCAATAGTCAATTTTTGCCCATCACCAAACTTCCATTTACATGAAAGTAATAAAACAACACCTGAAAGGTTATATTGTTGTTTTATTGCTGTTAAAGATTTTTAATAAAGAATTTTACCAATCATTTAAAAAGCTTTGCTGTTAATGGTCTTCTCTGACAGTGGTGCAAGTTCCATGCACTGTAAAATGTTCAAGAAAAAAAGATTTCAGCCTGACACTTGTGATAATCACTTTGTTAAGTTATGAGAACTTCTTCACATACTAGCTGCAATGTCATGAATGAATAGAATGGTAAGGATAGAACGATTCCCTGATTTTGGTGCATAACTCACAGAACCAGAAGCAGTAGTAGATAGGGTGTGAATATTGTCACATGTACACAGTACATTGAAACTCTTACTTTCACGTCCAAGTCCAGACAAGATGCAACACAATGCCATACGTCAGCACTATGACAAATAAGAATGCATTAAAATATAAGACACTTCCTTTAAAATAGCAGATAATGCAAATTAGCTTACATAATTTATATTTACTATATAATCATGGAGAATCCACTGCATCCACTGAACAGTGTCATCTCCAAACAGAGGAGCAGTTTCAGCGACAAATTGCTGTCACTGCCCTGCTCCACTGACAGACTGAGGAGATCATTCCTCCCCCACACTATGCGACTCTACAATTCCACCCGGGGGGGTAAACAATAATATTATACAAAGTTATTGTCTGTCTGTTATACTTGCATTGTTATCACTCTTTAATTTAATATTGTTCTTTATCAAAATGCTGCTGCTGCTGGAGTATGTGAATTTCCCTTGGGATTAATAAAATATCTAACTACATATTGTATATATAAATTTGCACTGCAAAAGTTCTCTTTGAAACATGTCACATAATGAGGAGCTAACAGTTCATATTAAAGTAGTATCACCAACTGCTGAATTGTGTGTTTTGAAGGAGCACTCATAATGAAATATTATTCCAAGTATCCTTCACATGACAGCTTGTTGGAGTCTTTAAGAACATACAGCTGTTCCAATGAATATGGCATGTCTGCTCTCCAGATACTGCAACAGAACTAACAAAACAAAATGCTAGCAGAAAGGCCCGAGTGCCACTCTCAGAGTGTGTGCATGTTATTATATATTATATACATAAGACTGCATATTCCTGAATGACTGGCTAACTTTGAAGAATTTCATGGATATTTTGCAGACAACCTAAGGATAAAAAGGTCTTCACTAGTGGTTCAATTTCATGTCCCTGAAGCCAACAAAAACTCAGTCTCACATAAAAGTTAATTTAATTGTGAAAACAAATTTCAGCAAACTGCAATGATGTTTCACATTTAAAAGTTAAGAAGTGTGATCTTATGCTAGTCTGTAAATAGTGCAGATAGTAGCAGAACAACTGCAAGTCAGCATCATTGTGGTTTGAGTTCAGTCCATTTCCTTTTTCTTTCATGTTTCTCTTTTTTAAATTGCATATGTATAAATATGCATAAGAACAAATTATCAATACTACATACTGTATGTGATGTCACAAATTTATTGTTTTTTACCATAACATTACCTCACCAAAGAAAAAAATACTGTCCCATTTGTTCCAAAAATTTTATGATACAGTATTGGCCCTGTTCAGTCTTTACTTCTGTCTATTCCTTATGTATTAAGATATGCATTTATTTTATATTTTATTATTTGGAAACATATCTTTTTATTTCCATTGTTGTCTTTTTTTCTATAATTTAAACCAAATACATTGATAATTTCCCTTAAGAAATCAAAACCTCGCTGTCTCTACCTATTCCTCATTGTTCTTTATTTGTTCACATGTCTGACTTGCTCCTACACAGTTTTTTTAGCTGGTAGTTTAAAATTATGAGACCCATTCGAAATAATTAGCATTCTATACATTTCCCTATTACTATATGTACAGTACTGTCAAAATTAAATGCTCCGATCGATTGGCCACCAATCTAAATCGGATGATTTTCACTAAAAAAGACGTGATCGGTAAATTGGCCAGTCACAAAAACACAATCTTTTCAGCCCCTGCGTTTTAAGGTTTTACGGTAATTCAGCTGCAGTGTTTCTTTACACGAGATATTACGGTAAATGAGTCAGCATCTTTTTTTTCTTTTCTTCCTTGCACCAAACTTCCTATAATGTAAACAAAGCAAATCAAGGATCATTTTACAAAAGGCCAAGTGGCAAGAAAAGATACTTCAATTAATTCAGACCTTTTTATTTTGTCCTTTAAATTAAAATGGACACCGTCTGAGATTGCACAGTGAGCTTGTTTTAAGTGCAGCAGCTCATATTTTTAATTGGAAAAAGAAAAGATAAAGGTGAATTTGAATCTGCTGCTTAGTAAACAATAGGCTTGCTAGCTTAACATATAAATGTGTCTTTTACTTATGAACTTCTTAGCCATGTTAATTTTGTGTCTTCTTGATAAAGAACTTCTAAACATTTGATACATTTGCAGCTTTTTTAAAGATCTGTACTTGTTTTTTTATTTCTTGCTGTGTGTCATACGTATAAGATTTGGTAAGAAACAAGTACTACATAATTAAAATGATAATCTATATTTATAATTTACACCTGAAGAATTATGAATGTCTAGCTGATACACTGAAGAAAAAAAACACATCTGGATAAATATAGTGAATGTATACTTTAACAATAAAAAAGCTGTAGTTCAATTAATGATTAAAGCCTATAGGTGCAAGTATATTTAAATTTAAGCAGTGTTTAATTGCCAATACCAATTAATTGATTATGCGCATGTATATACTGCTTCGGTGGGTTGGCACCCTGCCCAGGATTGGTTCCTGCCTTGTGCCCTGTGTTGGCTGGGATTGGCTCCGGCAGACCCCCGTGACCCTGTGTTCGGATCCAGCAGGTTGGATAATGGATGGATGGATGGATGTATATACTGTACATGCACATATATACTTTTTTTTGTTAGAGAAATGTTGAAAACTACTTTTTTTAATAAGCCTTATTTCAGATAGGTACATTACAGAAAAGAAAATCAAAAAAATAGTATTGCTTGTAATTATGAGAAGCATTTTATTTCCTTTTATGCCGTAGGCATTATGGATAAATATTTTTGTACATATTTTATTAGTATTTTTGGCCACTGACCAATAAGCCTACAGGATTTCATTTTGTTAATAAAAAATGAACACTTTGCCCCCGTAGTCTATTATTTAATTATAAAAATACACTTTAATATAGGACATAAGGCTTCTAGGTGTCTGGTTATGCAGGAGATTAGTGTAAAAAGTTTTTGAAGGGTTAAAGGAAAGGAAAACAAATCTAAATTGGTATCAATATCAACTGATCAAGTAACGTGAAATCAGTGATAGGTATCAGCCTTAAAAAAAAACAATCAGAGCATCCCTAATCAAAATAACTGCATTACTCCTTACACAAGAAAAAGGAAATGACTTGTAAAATATAGATCTTTATTATTACTGGTATATATACAGTATACACCTACACCTACACACAATGCTTAGAGCATATAACTTGTCCATAGAATAGTAGTAGTTGCAGTAGCAGTATTGCCACATGTACAGAATACAGTGAAAGTCCTTTACGCAAGTTCAACCAAAAAGTAACATGTTGTCACTCTCCAGTATTGCAATGATTTTCATTTTATTGAACAGAAAACATAAATTATCTTACCCGATATTCAGTTAAAAGTAGATGTAAGACAATGAAAAAAGAATAATGAATCTAAGGTCATGGATCTTCATACATTTGGCATACTGTATGTTATTTTTGATAAAAAAATTTAAAATAAATAAATAATGAGAGCGAGTGAGCAAGAGAGAAGGAGAGACAGGGACAGAGAGCGAAAACGTGAAACATTCTGTACTAGAATCCCAGCTCACTGTCTCTCTAGAGTTTGTACATTCTCTATGGGTTTTTTCTCCATGTACTCTCTTTTATCTCCCACGTTCCAGTAATGTACATGTTAGGTTAATTTGCTCCAAAGGGTGTATGAACAAGTTGCTACTCTGTGGCCACTACTGCCTGCAATCCTGCATCTTATTAAGAGGGTGTAAAAAAATGATATATATATTATGTGTGTATCTATCTATCTATATCTATCGCTCTGGATATAAAAAGCACCACCTTTGTAAGGGTCATAATCTTCTTCTTCATAGTCACTGCAAAAATTAAGACAAAGGAGCAACCTGCTGATGTGAGAAACAAAGTAACTGAAATATTGAAGAGTTTAAATGTCCCATTAAGCACTGTTGGATCCATCATCAGAAGGTGGAATGTTCATCATAGCATACAACAGGCCGACCCTCAAAACTAAACATCAGAACAAGACGTCAACTGGTGAGAGGGGATGCTAAAAATCCAACCATCACTCTCAGAAGTCTGCAATGCTCTTTGGCTGAAACTGGAGTGAAAGTGCAGGGGTCTGTAATTTCAAGAGCTGAAATCCATATTACTAACCGAGAATGGTAAACCGGATGGCATGGACGCAGGTACACGGCGATGGGACCGTGAGACGTACTGCGCAGGCGCGTACAGCGCACGTCTCATAAACCGCAATCGAAGTCGTATCCACCGCGAACAAAGGACTCACGGCCCAAAAACGAAACAGCTCAACGGACGTGAATGAGAAATGAAGCAACAAGGCGCCCATAGGTAACTACTACCGACACAGCCACGCCAAAAAGAGGATTCTGCGCTGCAGCCCGGATTCAAACAGAAGAGGCTACGGCGGCCCCAGAGGTCCACAAAGATGGTACGAAACGTGCAGGCGTCACCGCCATATTGTGGGTGGCACTACTACGGAAGGCGCAGGCGTCGCCGCCATATTGTGCGTGGCACTACTGCGGAGTGAAGTGAGGAGTAATGTGCTGCTTGGGATTGTACAAACCACTGAACGCTTTACACTGAATTCAAACACAATACAGCTCAACGATACAAACACGAGCTCACCTGGATAAGATCAATGAACGCAGGCGCCTACAACGCGCGTCTGAAACTGCGGAAGCACAGCAGACACGGGTTCAAAACGAACGAGCTCGACTGACGGATATACAAACACGAGCCCGGCTGGATAAAATCAATGTACGCAGGCGCCTACAACGCGTGTCTGAAATGCCACAAGCAAAGCGGGCATGGCTCCAAGACGAACGAGCTCATCATATAAGAGCTCACCCATCAAAAAACACTCAGTCATGTGGTACACACTGATCATGTGCTCTCAGCACATATAAAGTGTATAAGGACAATACGGAGAATAGAGACCCAAAGGCGTTGCAGAGAAAAAAAGGCAGATAAGATATTATGAAAGCAGTGGAATTCGAAAGGCTCCAACAAATGATGGTGCGATACACATGCAGAGAAAGGTACAGAATATGAAAGCACTTATTTATCATATCAGTCGCTACAGTATCAATGAACAGATAGAAAAGATCGCATTAGCGCAAACAAAAGGTGATTAATCATCAGAAACAGGGGTAATTGAAAAAATAGCAGGACAAATCGAGGTCCGAAATAAAAGGCAAAGAGTAAACAACAAAGTCTTTTCGCATTTGCATCATTCAAAGTACAAAACGTGGATTTACACAATAATGGACCATACGCTATGAGAATCTGTAGTCCCGGAACAGTTAAAATAACAATAAGTTAAATTTCAAAGAATACACAATTCGGTCAGGTGTATATTGATGATCACGGAGAAGTAATGCAAATTTTACCCAACGCCGGGGGTAGGCGAGCGAAGCGATCAGGGGGCAGAGCCCCCTTGTATTGAAGAGTTTAAATATCCCATTAAGCACTGTTGGATCCATCATCAGAAGGTGGAATGTTCATCATAGCATACAACAGGCCGACCCTCAAAACTAAACATCAGAACAAGACGTCAACTGTTGAGAGGGGATGCTAAAAATCCAACCATCACTCTCAGAAGTCTGCAATGCTCTTTGGCTGAAACTGGAGTGAAAGTGCAGGGGTCTGTAATTTCAAGAGTGCTCTATAAAACAGGCTTCTACGGGAGGGTAGTAAGAAAGAAGCCATACTTTAAGAAGGTTCACATAAAAGCACATATGGCATTTGCTACAAAGCATGAGAAAAACCCAGTTAAAATGTGGAAGAAGATTTATGGTTGAATGAGACCAAAATAGAACTTTGGGCCACTCTTCAAGAGGTATGTGTGGTATAAAGCTAACACTACCCATACCTCAAGAAACACCATGCCTATGGTGAAATAGATTGGTGACAGCATCATGGTATGAGGATGTGTTTCATGTGCTGGGACTGGGGAATCTTGTCAGAGTTGAAGGGACAAAGAATGGACATAATAATATTGCAGGAGAAACCTGTTCCAGTCTGCTGTTAACCTACAGCTCAGGAGAAGATTCATCTTCAATATGACAATGACCCTAAGCACAATGCAAAAGCGACACTGGAATGGCTCAAAAACAGAAAGGTTTTGGAATGGCCAAGTCAAAGCCCTGATATCTTAACCCTATTGAGAATCCGTGACACTATTTGAAAACTGCTGTCCAGAGGTGCCATCCCACCAACTTAGATCATCTCTATAAATTCTGCCAAAAACAATGGGGAAGAAACACTCATGAACAATGTGCAAAACTGGTACATACTAACCCCAAAAGAATTAAGGCTGTTCTTGCATCAAAAGGGTTCTCAACAACATATTAATGTGTAGGACTTGAATACTTATGCAATACTAACTTCTGAGATTTTCTTCTTCAGTTAAATAGCTACAGAAAATTGTTTATTTTGATTTTGGAACTATATTGTTACAACATAATAGTTATGTGTACAAATCTTTTGTCTTGCAGAATATTATGATGATTTTCAAGGGGACTGAAGACAGTCTATATAAATTCACAATATTCACATTGTATATATGTTTTCTGTTAATTAAAATTTATTTTAATGCATTCTTGCTCATCATGGTGCTAGAGAGTTATGACGTGTTGCATGTTGGTCATTCATGTAAATAAGAACTACTTGTACTCTATACAGATGACAGACAATACTGCCATTACTAAAAATGAATATATGCAGCAAAGATTTTAATAGGTTGAATGACAACTGTATAACATGGCTGAGGCCTCCATTAACCCCACTGACTCAAGTTCAAAAAAATACAATAAATGCTTTTATTTTACTGCTGAAGACATTTCATAGCAGTGAAACTCTATACAGCATAACCTCAAGATGAAAGTAAATTCCCTCATACAAGAAACACAATCCCCTACACATTCAACTGAAGAAGGCAAAACAATAGGCTGATAAATGAGCTCCAACAAAATGACATTATGACAGTGGAGCAAAGAGAACAGCACAACAATGAACACCTCTCTGGCCATCTTTTTTTTTTTTTTTTTTTGCCAAGAGGCGACTTGCTGAAGATTTCACAGCATCTGCTTGCAAGTCCGTTCTCACTTAGAATGAAACATTTCCTAAACAATTCGAAATATCATCTGCCTTAATTTTCATACTTAAGAACCGTATTTCAACCAGGGATTGATTGCAAAGTAGTTTACCTACAATACTCCAAGAACGTCCAGATTCCATCCCAAAAAGCTGGGTTAATGACCAAGTAACTGGATGTGAAGTCTTAAAGTCACAAACTTGATACTTTTACTCTTACTTTCTGAACAGACACAACAAAGACCTGCAACCTCCATGTCTTCTGATTGTAAGTGTATGCAAGCAACAGAGCACAAAGAATAAAAGCACTTTGAGAAAATTATCACAGTGACATGATCACCATAAAATTACGATGGGCAGTCTTAAACTGTAGCCAACATCTTATACCAAATAATACTTTGAGGTTTTAATGTATATAGAGCACTAAAAAAAAAGACATCAAGAAATAAAATGGTTGCTGTAAAATTGATATACTATTAGACACAGACTAATTTACTACTTATTTATTTATATTTCTTACCACATTTGTTCCACAAAGTGGTTTATCCCCCTCCCTGGACTAATCAATAGTTCACAAACTGGTGTTTCAAGGAGGGCAATAAATTACACTTTGCACAATACAATTAATGTTAATGTTTAGAAAATTCATGACTGCAGGCAAGATAACCTGGAATGAAAACCAGGAAGAAGCTGCAGAACCTAAAAGGAGGGTTTCTGTACTGTAAATTAAAATACTTGCATAAAATATAAAACATTCACTCAATACATCGGTATACCCTTGATGGTGCATAACTAATACATTAGAACTTCTATTCATTTGTTCACTCATTTTATCCAGCAAAAAACCACAAGGAGCTTGTGTGTATCCTAGCAGAAACCAGAACTTGAAGGAAGGCCAGTCCATCACAGGACATGGTCTGTACGTGCAAAATTGGAAGTCACTAATTAATTTAAATTGGACATTGCTATGTTGTGAGAGGAAAAGTCAAAACTTGAAGAACGCACACATGGAGAAAAGATAAAATAACTCCACACAAGTAAGTCACTGGGCCATGATTTAAGTTTCCTGGAGCTGTAAGAAGCAGTGTCATTTAATGCACTCTGATGCCCAGCTTTAATTCCAGATCATTCTTTGTAACTCTTTGGAACCTAAGTCCAAATATATGACTGCCTGTGCTACCTTGGTGTTTTTACCTGTAAAGAAAGTAACAGAATGTTAGAACATTACGCAATTTTGACAAAAACAGGTAATTCAGCCCAACAAAGCTTTCCAATCCTATCCACTCATTTCCTCCAAACTAATAAAGTCTAGTTTTGTAGCTCCCTCAAGCCCTACTAACACACTACTTAGTCAATTATTTCAGGTGTCTGTGGTTCTCTGTTTGAAGAAGAAATTTCTAGTACTTCTGCAAAATTTATCTTTAAAAATTTCCAAATGTGCCCATCTTCTCGTTGAATTTGTTTTAAAGTAACTATGTTTTTGTTTTAAAGTAAAAAATATGCTACGTTTACACTTTTAATTGGAAAAAGATAATGACAAATTTGAAATTGCTGTTCAGAAACAATAGGCTGTTTTGAAGATTTGTACAGTGTGTACTGTATTTGTTCCTGTGTGTCATATAGCATACGTTTTGGTAAGAAACAAGTACTACATAATTAAAGTAGTAATCCATATTTTATAATTACACCTCAAGAATTACAAATGTCTAGTTGATACAATGAAGAAAAAAAAAACACCCTTAAAAATATAGTAAAAGCATATTTTAATAGCAAAAAGCAGTAGTGCAATTAATGATTTAAAATGATTAAAACATATAAGTGCATGTACCGTATATTTACATTTAAGCAACAATGTAATTGAATTGATTGCCAATATCAATTCATTTTGTGAGAATTTTTTTTTTGTTAGAGAAATGGTAAAAACTATGTTTTTTAATTAAGCCTTGTTACAGATAAGGTACTTTACAGAAAACACTAAACAATATGACAGCTCATTATTATGAGAAGCATTTTATTTTCTTTTATGCTATATGTACTATGGAGAAATATTTTTGTACATCATTTATTAGTTAATGTATTTTAAAGAAAATGTATTTATTTTAATATTTTGGTTACTGAACAATAATCCTACAAAATTTAATCTTGTTAATAACAAATGAACAGTTAACACCTGTGGTCTATAGTTTAATTATAAAAATTCACTTTAATATATGATATAAGACTTCTATTTGTTTGGTAATGCAGGAGATACGTGTACAACGTTTTTAAAGTGACAAAGAAAAGAAAAAAAAGGAATCTATATCGGAATCTGCCGATCAAGTAACATGAAATCTGTGATTGGTATCAGCCTTAAAAAACATTATTGGTGCATCACTAACAAAAACATAGTTACATTTTAATTTAAAAAAAAAAATCAATGAGAAGACACACAATGAAAGAAATTGAACAAAAAATGAAAATTAAAACCCTTTTCGAAGTGGTAAAAGTTACTGCAGGTATCACTGTATTTTCATGTCAGTGTCCACTTTTTTGCACCACTGTCCTAAGCCAGAACAGGACACACAGGTAAAGTGAATTACATGCTATAACATATCATATTAGTGTCTAATATTATACTACTTAACAGCAGACTCTCATCCCTCAAGGGCACAACAAAGGATGACATCAGTTCTGTCTGAAAGGTGTTGCACACAATGCCAGCCTTGCCCCTGGCAGATAAATAAAATGTTCACATTTTCTACACATGGAAACAGAATAGAAAAGCTAACAAAGTAAAAGCAGATAAAATCATCTGACGTATTACCAGCACCTGGGCTAGAGTGCCTGTCTAACTAACATGGTAAGGACACATCATACTATTTCTGCTCTTCGCTGTCTACCTAATGCATTTCTGATGTTGCAGTGGTTGGGGAGTTTGTTTCCAGCGATTTTGTAAAGATGAACAGAATAATTGCTGCCAGAAAATGCTCTACAGAATGAAAAGGCAATAAATAGCACTGACAAACACAGTCTGCCATGTTTGGTTCTGCTTATAAAGTCATTGGAAACCTAAGCCTATCCCAGAAGCATGAGGAACAAGTCAGGTATCAAACTTGGCCAGGACCCTTTGTAACAGACCAAATATTAAAATACAGTTGCGTAACTAAACCTCTTTAGAAACAACTCAGTCTTTAATCAGTAGGCATTGTTGCTGCTAAATTGGTGTTGGTCTCCCAATTAAATGCTCCCGACTAGGGAATCCATTCCCGGGAATTTGGGAATCCTGCATTTCATTCCCGGGAATCCAGGGCATCTCATATGTGAACGGTTTTAGAACGACTGATACTTATTTTTAATAAAACTATTGCAATATGTTGACACAAATAAAAGACTAACCTTATCTACAAGCAGTTCATGCTGTCATAGAAGTACATGTATCTTTAGTTGCGGTAATAAGAGCATAGAAAGCACAACGTCCTCACAGGTGGCTCAGTGATAGAGCTGCTGCTTTGCAGCAAGGAGACCATGGAAGATTGTGGGTTCGCTTCCCGGTTCCTTCCTGTGTGAATAGCGCTTTGAGTACTGAGAAAAGCGCTATATAAATGTAATGAATTATTATTATTATTACTAGCCAACCCGCGGCGTAGCATACGCCGCATAATCACTCCGCTTTTTTAATGATTTTTAAGCACAGGGAAAACATGAACATTTGAAAAATCCATAATTTAATAAACCACCAAGAAAAGTAACATTGCAACAATGCACGCTATGAACCAACATACAATCATCGTTCAGAACACACTGCCTGCTCATGTGCCCGCCCCCAATGCTTTTGTCTCTGCTACAGTCCACATGCACCTCTGAGCCATGTTGTCTTTTCATTGTTCTTTGCGGTTCCAGCTACTTTTCTATATATAATCCACCAAGACGGGGTGGGGGTGCATACAAAGGGCAGGGACGTAATCAGTGCCGAGCATATGACCCGCACTTACTGGGTATTCCTCGTTCGTGGGGAACAATTGCAAGCCCCGGTCCCCATTACGAATGGGGTTCAACAGATTACCCACGCCTGTCGGTGCCGGGTAGACACACATTGATCCATTCAGTGTAGCGTGCGTGCAGTACCGGACAATCCAAGAGCATCACAGACCTGTTAATGCTCAATCTCACGTGGCTGAAAGCCACTTGTCCCTCTAAGAAGTTGGACTCCGACCGCTTGGCGATCACGTAACTATTTAGCAGTAGGGAGTCTCATTCGTTTCGGAATTAACCAGACTAATTGCTCCACCAACTAAGTACGGCCATGCAACACCACGCACAGAATTGAGAAAGAGCTATCAATCTGTCAATCCTCTCCGTGTCCGGGCAGAGTGAGGTTTCCCGTGTTGAGTCAAATTAAGCGAAATTTGTGTGTGGTGAGTTGTTGCGTCCGGGCACATGTGCAGGCACTGTGAATGCCTTGAGAGCGTAGGTGGACGCGTGCCAGGGAATAATGAGTATCTATATATCTTCTTAGATATAGAAGGCTTCTGATGTGGTGTTTGGTGAATTGTTGCAGTTTGTGAGTTAGCAGTTGTAATGGTTTTACACTCCAGTACATTGCGTTGAACGCTGGTAACAGTCAGATGGGCGGGCGGGCAGGCATTCTTGTCCCATGCTCTTAGAGTTGGTGGGCATGTCTCTGTATCGGTTCGAGTTGTTGGGCGGTGATCTGTCGTTTGTATCCCATGGTCGGACAACTTGGTGGATTATATATAGAAATGCAGCCGAAACCAAAAAGAATAATGAAAAGTCAACGTGGCTCAGTGGTGCATGTGTACTGTAGCAGAGACGAAAGCAAGTTGGTGAGTTGTTGCGTCCGGGCACATGAGCAGGCACTGTGAATGCCTTGACAGCGTGGGTGGACGCTGGGCTTTGTGAGTTGACTGACATGGCTATTTTTTTGCGTATCCCATGGTTGTTTTCCGGCAGTGTGAATGCCTCGAGAGACAGGGTGTCCTTGTTTGGTAAGTTGTTGCAGTTTGTGAGTGCATACAGCGATTCACATCCACGACAAACATGATTATTCTTAGATGGTCCTGTCGCGTCCACCCTCGCACTCAAAGCATGCACACTGCCTGGTCATGTGCCCACTTGCAAGAGCAACTAACAGAGAACCACCTACCTACTCTAAGACCATGGGATACCCCTCGCAAACTGTTTTACACGCTGCATACAGCGATTCACATCCGTGATAAACATACCTCTTCTTAGATGGTCCTGCCACATCCACCCTCGTTCTCGAAGCATACACACCACCTGGTCATGTGCCCGCTCGCAAGAGCAACTCACGGAGACCCGCCCACCAACTCTAAGACCATGGCGTGTAAAACAGTTTGCTATGGTGGACACGGTTGTGCGTCATAACCGAAAAGAATAATGAAAAGTCAACATGGCTCAGAGGTGCACGTGGAGTGTAGCAGAGACGAACGCGAATGACGCCCTGTGTTGTGAGTTGCTGTGTCCGAGTTGGTGGGCGTGGCTCTGCGAGTTGTCATCGTATCCAATGGTCTTAGAGTTGGTGGGTGTGGCTCCGTCCTGCGTGCTTCCATGGGTGTCTTGCTTGTGCTGGCGGCGGCTTAGTGAATTATATATATAGATTATTATTATTAATGTGTCCAGGGTGCGGTCGTCCATGCGAGAGCTCACCTTCGTGCAGAAGTACGCCAGCTGCTGAGAAAGCATGCTCTGCCCCCACTGAAGTAGGCGGCACAATCATCAGATACTGATAGACTTGTTCAACGCCCGCGCTTGCCGTTGCGCTGAAACACCGCCATTTCAGCTTTTACTGATGCATTCAGTTTCTTGTCATCATTCTGTGATGGCAAGTTTCTTGGCACAGACTGACGCATTGCAATTTCAAGTTGCTGTTCAAAGCTGTTGTCTGATGAAGTGCAAGCTGTAGCAATGGCGCCTCCTTAATTATTTTCAACTCTGTTATTTCTTGATCGATTTTTACACTTTTACACGCTATATGCGAGCTTGGCCGTTCCCGTTTTCCCGGGAATTACAGCAGTTTCATTCCCGGGAATGCAGGAATGAAAAATGTCCGGGAATCCCTATTCCCGACTCTTTCTCACCATCTCTATAAATAATACAGTCCTAAAATTCTCCATGTTGTGGATTAACAGCTCATCTAGATCCACAATCCATGACTGGTTAGTTAAAGCTTACCTAGTACAGGACAAGAAGACCTTGGCACTGCAACTCCGTTTTTTTGGTCTCCTCTTACCCCAAACTGCATTACTTTGGGTTTTCTCTTACTCTTCTCTCTTTATGTCCTTTCTCCATTTGCAGTGCTGGGATGGTTTATGGTGGGGGGGTTACTTTCTTTTTATGCGAGTTCATGAGTATGTGTTTTCTTATTTATTCAAATGTAAGAAAATTTGGTCTATTCAAATTTCAGTTTTTGAATTTACAATTCATTCACACTTGAGTAGCAAAGCCAGCTTCTCTGGAAGGTCAGAACAGACTTCAGCAAAAACTGGGCAATGCTGCCACTTTTGTGTCAATTCCCATCTCATTTTCAATTAAATTCCTCATGTTGCTGCTGAAATTTTTCCATCCATCCATCCATCCTCTTCCGGTTATCCGAGGTAGGGTCACAGGGGCAGCAGCTTGAGCAGAGATGCCCAGACTTCCCTCTCTCCGGCCACTTCTTCTAGCTCTTCCGGGAGAATCCCAAGGCGTTCCCAGGCCAGCCGGGAGACATAGTCCCTCCAGCGTGTCCTGGGTCTTCCCCTGGGCCTCCTCCCGGTTGGACATGCCCGGAACACCTCACCAGGGAGGCGTCCAGGAGGCATCCTGATCAGATGCCCAAGCCACCTCATCTGACTCCTCTCGATGCGGAGGAGCAGCGGCTCTACTCTGAGCCCCTCCCGGATGACTGAGCTTCTCACCCCTATCTTTAAGGGAGAGCCCAGACACCCTGCGGAGGAAACTCATTTCAGCCGCTTGTATTTGCGATCTCGTTCTTTCGGTCACTATGCTGAAATTTTTAAATAAAAAAAAAAAAAAAAAACTTCATCCATCCATCATCAGCCTTGTTTAAAACAATTCAGGCTTACAGCAGCTGAAGACCACCCTAGCAATGTCAAGTGCAACCCTTGATGGGGTGCCAATCCTTCCCCAGCTACACCCATTGTCACATCCATATTTACTCATATGGAGTCAATTCAAAGCCAATAATTAACTTAATACATGTTACAGAAGAACAAGATAAGGGTGAATTTCACATAACAAGAATTGGACTGACATTCAAAGCCAGAGCTTCAGAGCTCACAAGCAGGACACTAGTTATTGTGACACCATGCTGCCTTCATAAGTAATACTTTAATGTGGGGGGAAAAAAAATCATTCATATAACAGCATTACATTTTCCACCTACTGACTAGCATACAGAGGGTTCAGAAAGTATTCAGACCCCTTCATTCACTTCACATTTTGTTACATTGTAGTCTTGTGCTAAAATCACATAAAATATTTTTTTCTCATCACTAAACTATGCTCAATACCCCCAGAATAACAAAGCAAAAAGATGGCATTAGACATTTTGCAAATTTTTTTCAAAGTAAAAAACTGTGTATCGCACCAATGTTTTTGAATTCTGTACAACATTCTACTTTGTCATCTACTCTTTGCCTTTTATTTCCGGCCCCAGGTGTGGTTAAATCTCTTGGCACAAAGTCTCATCTTGCGGGACATGAAAGTATCTCTCTGAAAAAGTCATGTATCATCTCGTCCCAGGATTATTTTATTATAATAGAGAGAAATATTGAGGCCCCTGGCTTTCACACGTGTGCAATAAACCCTTTTATAACACATGGGATCATGATATTGTTATCCTTAAAATACATTTTTAAAACTTGAATGATAATAAGCTACCTTTGTAGTGGTTAATTGGGGTTGGGGTGCAGAGATTCCAAGCATGTAGCACAGATGACTTCAGCACTTGGAGAACTGTAAGATCAATCCATCCATCCTGCTAGATCCTAAATACAGGGTCACGGGGGTCTGCTGGAGCCAATCCCAGCCAACACAGGGCACAAGGTAGGAAACATACCCCGGGCAGGGCGCAAGCCCACCGCAGACTAAGATCCTGAAAGTGGAAAGGCTTCTAAAGAACAAGAGGAAATTATAGGTGCTCTTAATTTATAAAAATGATTCAAGAAAAACTGTGCAGAAAAAACAACTTAGCTAAATTAGCTGACAATAATAAACACTTTTTTCACACTTCCCGTTTTCTCTTTAGAAGTAGTTGACAACAAGTTAATGTGTTTCAGTTACACAATAACAATATAACAAGAACTACTGTAGCATATCACAGTGAACAAACTGCTATTACTGTGACAGGGTGTCTAGCTAGGAAGAGGCTGCCAGGAACACGGATACTGCCAGGGTGTCACAGGACAAGTCTACTGTAGGAAGCCTCCAGAAGACTGACAGTGACCTGGATAAAACAAGCCATGGTTTATTTTTGCAGAATTAGAATCTATACCCTCTGAATTATGGGCTAACAGTTGAGTAACTCTGCTATGGATTAAAAATAATAGTCTAGGGAGTGCTGTTCAATCCACCATTACAGATATAGGCAGCTGACAGAATCAATTAACCAGGAAAATCAGTATATTGTGTTATATAACTCTGCATATGGTGCACAACCCTAAAGAGGATCGACTTTATAATGCACTTTTGAGGTTACATCAGGAAATATTGGTGTATATCTGGCTTCCACATCAAAAAAAGGATATGTGTGAAATGGAAAGTAAAGTTAAGAGAAAAATTATGATATTTGTACAAGGTATAAGAAGAGAGGAACAGAAACAACATTCCTTTTAAATAGCACCTTTCTGCAGAACCTGCCACTAGTAGGAGACACTTTTTACACTAAGAGCATAAGCAGGTTATGTTAGCTGCCCAGAGACATACATTTAGTCAGAGGAGGAAACTGAACTGGCAGCTTAGTAATTTACAATGTGGTTCTTTAGCTACTATGCCATGCTGCCTAACCAAATGTCACATCTTTTCAGTCTAAGCATAGATGCAGTACACATAACAGCTTATAATATATTATAAAGGGAATAAAGACAATTAGCAATAGTTTTAACTCAGAAAAACGTTTTGTAGTGAACAGATGGCCGCACACTTTATACAAGAAAGTTAAGAAGAAACTTAATAGAAATATAAAACATATTTCAAAAAAGTAATAGTAAGCAAATGCACCCAGCTGTCATGCAGTGAGATGTTAACCCCTAACTGAGGGTTATTTTGGAATAATGGAGCATGCTAAAATACTAATATGTCGATATTCTTTATCTTGCTGCATTCCATTACCTTGGAAATGCACATTTAGTGTAATAGCCTATGTGTTACTGTATGTTATATAATACAGGGCCATTATTATTCTTTTTTTTAGCTTTATAAAAAAAATAAACACACATCAACCTAATGTGTCCCTGGATTAGATTAAGTGGGTCTGCAAAAAGACGGATGACTAGATTATATGTATGCCAACTTTAAAATCTTATTGGAACTGCAAAGCAATTCTTAAAGTCAAAATGATTTCCTATTATGTGCCTTATTAATTTCTTCTTTGAGTATTTTAATAACCTTCTTGAAAGTTGCACAATTACAAAATTTAAACTATTATGACAAGAAATTTCAGAAACATAAATGACAGTTGTATTCAGAAAGTCACCAAATGGTGCCATGTGGTCAAAGATAATTATTGCTTAGTTTCACAAAAAATGTGTCTTTTAGGAAGACAAAAATAACGGCACAAAAAATGTTTACCATCCAAAATCTGTGAGAGAAAAAAATGTACTTAGAATGTCAGGTTTGCAAAAAAATGGAGGATGTTTGCATGGAACTGGCAATTTTACCACACTGACAAGACAACCTCCAAGTTTAATTAAAGGACATTCGCACTGGAGAATGTGTGTGGTGTGTGGTTTCTTTTACCACCTCTACCTGTTCTATTACAGTCAGGGTTTATTCCGTGGCTCATATTTATGTATTTCTGCTATTTTTGATAAATTATTACTTTTCATATTTCTTGGTTATTTATGTTGGCTTTGCTTATTTTTCATAAGTTGTGTGCTATGCCTTTAAATGTGAGGCTCTTCCTTTGGTATCTCAAGAGGCAGGGCCACCCTGACGTCACCACTCCTGAGACTTCCTTTTGGCTATTTAGGGTCTAGAGAGGAGGATCTCAGGAGTGATGCATTGAAGTTTACTGGAGACACAGTATTGTTTTTTTCATGCAAACTTCCTGATTTTGGATTTACTCTTATGTTCTGTTTATCGGATTTCAGCTTTGGATTGCAATTTGTAACTTCTTTGCCTATGACTGCATTTTAGGCAACTTCTTTTTGCTGTTTTTGAGCCCTTTGTTATATTTTTCTATTTTTTAATCAATATCCACATTTATAAGAGTTAATTTTGTGAACTGATTCTTTAAGTTTTTTTTATGGTTGAGAAGCATCCAAGATATTTTTGGAACTTAAAGGCATTCTGAATATTAAATGCCTGTTTCATCATTTTTGGATCTGGTTAGGCTACAACCTCAGGCAGTAATGCAGGAGCTAGCCGGGTTGGGGTGAGGCTATTTTGGACATGCCTGTAGAGGCCCAGGTCTGCTCTGCTGGCTGGTGCTTCAAAATCCAAATCATAACACTACCCTGACATTAGAACATTTGAAATATTTTGACAAGAACAGACCATTCCACCCAACAAGCCCGTCCATCCTATTTACTGTCTCTACAGGGTTCAAACAAAAACGTTAAGTTGAGATTTGAAGGTCACTAAAATTCTACTCTCCACCATACTACTTGCTAATTTATTCTGTGTCTCTATGATTCTTTGCACAAAAAAAGAACATTGTATGATGTTTGTGCAAAATCTTCCCTTAGCAAGTTTCCAGATTTTAAAGTAACAGCTGGGAGCTCTAGGGCTGCAAGTGTTGGACTGGTACTAAAATTTTTACTTCAGCATCAATAAGTTTTAGAAAGCAGCATCAGTACCAAAACCGTACTGAAGTAAACAACAGAAGACTCCTCAACCATATACCCTCCATCTACCCCAAACACACAAATCTCACTACTTCACCTCACAGTCATGCATCTCCTTGCCTTGCCATATTCTGCAAACAAACAATAGAAGCTTGTAAGGCCCCTTCGAGTCTCCAGAATGTTTATATTAATATACAGTGGGGCAAAAAAGTATTTAGTCAGCCACCAATTGTGCAAGTTCTCCCACTTAAAAAGATGAGAGAGCCCTGTAAATTTCATCATAGGTATACCTCAACTATGAGAGACAAAATGTGAAAAAAAAATCCAGAAAATCACATTGTCTGATTTTTAAAGAATTTATTTGCAAATTATGGTGGAAAAATAAGTATTTGGTCACCTACAAACAAGCAAGCTTTCTGGCTCTCACAGACCTGTAACTTCTTCTGTAAGAGGATCCTCTGTCCTCCACTCGTTACCTGTATTAATGGCAACTGTTTGAATTCATTGTCAATATAAAAGACACCTGTCCACAACCTCAAACAGTCACACTCCAAACTCCACTATGGCCAAGACCAAAGAGCTATCAAAGGACACCAGAAACAAAATTGTAGACCTGCACCAGGCTGGGAAGACTGAATCTGCAATACAGTAGGTAAGCAGCTTGGTGTGAAGAAATCAACTGTTGGAGCAATTATTAGAAAATGGAAGACATATAAGACCACTGATAATCTCCCTCGATCTGGGGTTCCACACAAGATCTCACCCCGTGGGTTCAAAATGATCACAAGAACGGTGAGCAAAAATCCCAGAACCACACGGGGGGACCTAGTGAATGACCTGCAGAGAGCTGGGACCAAAGTAACAAAGGCTACCATCAGTAACACACTACATCGCCAGGGACTCAAATCCTGCAGTGCCAGACGTGTCCCCCTGCTTAAGCCAGTACATGTGCAGGCCCGTCTGAAGTTTGCTAGGGAGCATTCGGATGATCCAGAAGAGGATTGGGAGAATGTCATATGGTCAGATGAAACCAAAATAGAACTTTTGGTAAAAACTCTACTTGTCGTGTTTGGAGGAGAAAGAATGCTGAGTTGCATCCAAAGAACACCATACCTACTGTAAAGCATGGGGGTGGAAACATCATGCTTTGGGGCAGTTTTTCTGCAAAGAGACCAGGACGACTGATCCGTGTAAAGGAAAGAATGAATGGGGCCATGTATCGTCAGATTTTGAGTGAAAACCTCCTTTCATCAGCAAGGGTATTGAAGATGAAACGTGGCTGGGTCTTTCAGCATGACAATGATCCCAAACACACCGCCCAGGTAACGAAGGAGTGGCTTCGTTAGAAGCATTTCAAGGTCCTGGAGTGGCCTAGCCAGTCTCCAGATCTCAACCCCATATAAAATCTTTGGAGGGAGTTGAAAGTCCGTGTTGCCCAGCGACAGCCCCAAAACATCACTGCTCTAGAGGAGATCTACATGGAGGAATGGGCCAAAATACCAGCAACAGTGTGTGAAAACCTTGTGAAGACTTACAGAAAACGTTTGACCTCTGTCATTGCCAACAAAGGGTATATAACAAAGTATTGAGATGAACTTTTGTTATTGACCAAATACGTTTTTTCCACCATAATTTGCAAATAAATTCTTCAAAAATCAGACAATGGGATTTTCTGGATTTTTTTTTTCTCATTTTGTCTCTCATTGTTGAGGTATACCTATGATGAAAATTACAGGCCTCTCTCATCTTTTTAAGTGGGAGAACAATTGGTGGCTGACTAAATACTTTTTTGGCCCACTGTATTATATACATTCAAAGAGTGGCAGTTGCCACTGAGGGAAAAGTGTTTGAACACTCCTTCAGGTATTGAAATTAACAAAATATGGGTACCGTACTGTTTAACAGATTTAACTTTTTTTTTTAACACCCAATACTGGTATATTGTACAACCCTAAGTGCTGCTGTGACTTTTTGCAATATGGAGACCCCAAACACTGCACTGCAGGTGAGGCCTCACTAGTGTGTTATATAACTAAACCTTAACCTTCCTTGCCTTATCCTCCACACCTCATGATATACAGCATAACCTAACACCCTTTTCAGCCTTCTAGATCACTTCTGTACACTCCACTCTCAAATTCAATTCAAATTAACCTGAACTGGATGTTAAGAAATTGTTCATAATCATATTACCAGTTGTTAATATTGGCAGTTAAACATTAAAGAATGGTAGACTGATCCACAAAGCAAATATAATTAGGATAAAGTAAATTTTAAATTATAATGAATTCTTTATTTAATCTGATGCTTTCACTTACTATATTTACTCTATAAATTGGTATTAATTCTCACAGTCTTAAGGTCCTCACCCACTAACCAGATCTAAAAGGTAACATAAGATCAGCAAACCTCTTAGTCTAATTAATAGTAGTGGGAAATCTAAAAAGGTGCAGCTCAAATAATGTGGGGAGAAAAAAGAATAAATAAATAAACGAGGATGCCACCATCTCCCTACTGCCACTGCAGAGAACATTTACTGCAAACCCAGTAAACAGCTCACAGACAATTGGATTCTGAAAATGAATCCTTCCTATTCTAGAAAAAAAATGTATGCTTTATCTGGTATATTATAATATTATATATTATATATCTATGCTCCCAATCAAAAGAGGAAATTCCCACTAAAGCTCTGGGTTTAACATGTTGACTGTGAACAACTGCCACAATTTTAAATTACCAACTGAAAGACAGCTCCTGTGCACTGCTGAGCCTTCAGTCAGCTTTAATATCTCCGGATAGCAAACAAAAACATACACTAATAGCAACAGGGAATATCCCAGCTTTTTGGGGATACTCCATAACTCAACTTCTTGCAAATGAATGAGAAATTTATTTTGTCCACATACAGTACACAAAAAAAAAAAAAAAATCAAACAAATGAAACATAACCACTTTCCACTATCCACTTTCTTTTTGTGAATAAACAAACTAAACATTTACTTCATTATTCTAGAATGAATGAGTTAACTACATTGAATCAAACACTTCCATTTTTATATTTACAACAAGCCAATATTTATTTTCAAATGAATTATTTGCATCACTCTCAAAGACTAAAAAGAACACACCAAGCAAGCAACAGCATCAGCAGTCTCCATGGTGACTTGCAGCCATCCACTACACATTGTGTGAAGTTGCCAAGTAAAACCTGCAAGGATGTCCCTGTCCAGATGTTTCTATTCCAAGCTCCTGCTCACTATGCACGCTGTGAAACTTTACACAAGAGTCTGCTCCTTCCAAGGGGAATGGAGCTTGTGAAATATCAATGGCTGTGAGCACTTGGTATTTTATTGTCCTTTTGGGTCGTCTCAAATGGCTCACACCGTAAGGTATGCCAATTCTTATATGGCTTATAAATCATCATAACCACAGATTTTTTTTTTGGTCTCCTCTGGGCAATCTGTGTTCTTTGCAAAGATTTCACAGTATTTTTTGTTTTGTCACTTATTTATTTTTTTTATATGGGGCAGAAAAGTGGTGCAGTGAATAATGCTGCCTTGGGACTAATGGATAGAAATTGGCAAACACAAACCACGATATGAGTTTTTATTTTTGAAAGTTACTTTCTGTATGATTTTAATACATTATTTATTATATATTGCACATTGAGCTATAAGTGTGCAATATACTATACAAAACGTGAATTTAATTTAATATGATACATAGTCACACAGGGCTTAGCATTGCTGTCTCATAGCCCTCAGTCTGAATCCTGGCCCAATCACCGTTTGCATGTTCTACATGTGTTCAGGAATATTCTGCTTACAATAAAATGCTAAGCAAGTTAAATTGACTGGTGATCTCTTTGCTTGCCATCTCAATGTGTGCAGATGACTTTGCCCTAAAATGGACTAGCATCCCATCTAAGGTTAATTTCTGCTTTACACCCATTGCTCTTGGTGTATCTGAATTAGAACAACAATAAAGTGGGTTTGGAAGATGGATAGATGAATTTGTAAAACAGATTGGTGTATAAAGTTTTAACCTGATCCATTTGTCATGGTGTAGCCAATATTACTGTATATAGAAAAAGTCCTCACGTTTGGGCCTGGGAGTGCCACTGGGGCTGAAAGTTTTTATTCAAAATAATGTTGTTTGAGAAATAATGGTTTCAGGAGCAATAACTGACATGCAATTACGAGATTGGTTTGGAACAAAAACCTGCTGCCACTGTAGTCTTCCTGGATCAGGCCTGAGAATGATCAATGTGGAGAAATGAAAAGTCTGCAATACTTAAAAGGAAGAAACACAAGAATATAGATCACCACTCAGCAGTCTAATGAATTACAAGAACAGAGTGAAAAAGCACTTACTGATCCCACTGTAGTGTCATTCACACTAGCACAGCATTTGGGTTACAAGGACTGTACAGACCATGTGTAATGAAGTCAAAGTTGAAGCAGAAGCCTTGACAACTTTTAGACATATATGGATGAGATACTGACACAGCTTAGCTATTTGCTACACAAACAAGCCTGATGAACTGAATGGCCTCCTCTCATTTGCCAAATTTCTTATATTCTAAGAAAGACTCAGAGGATCGATCAACTCAAGAACACCAATTTTAACACAGTATGGTAAAGGTTCTTAAAAAACACAGAAAAATTAAGATGCTCATAATTTTGAAGAAGGGGGCATGATGCTGACACACCACAATGCACGAGTCCCCAGATGAATTCTGGGTTACAATGCTAACTGTGTGGAATATGGATGTGTTCACAATGTTGTCAGGTTCATCCTGTCTGAAATTCAGTGCTCACCTACTGTCTACAGGTGTACTTTTTAGGTTGACTGGGGGTTCTAAAGTGGCCTACATTGATGTAGGTATCTGTGTAAATGGTCCTGGGCTAGACTACTACACCAAGTAGGACTGGTTTCTGTCTTAGCTTTTTAGGCAAGGCAAACAAAAAATAATTTCACAGTTAAGGAATATGTTAAGTAATTGGTCTTTTTCAGGGCACAAATATTGTAAATAAAGCAATTATCGGCACACTACTGGCTCTGAACAACCCCAGTTGACTGTGACTGTGCTTTACAAACAACATCTGCTGGAGCTGAAAATGACGGTCATCAGTTACCATTCAGCAGCTATTCGAACACCAGTGGTTTGGAGAATTCAGTTTGAAAAAAAGGAAAACTTAATTGCTGGTGTACTTGCATAAACCACATGTTAGTTGAAACTAGTTATAAAGACAAAAATAAAAATTTTTCTGTACTTCTTATTCGAATGCTTTAAAACTGCAGCATTATTTTCTAGAGCTATTAAAAAACACTCTTTACTTTAAACTTATTTCTGTAGTATTGTTTAAAAACTATCTTGAGATATAATTTATACTTTAATTAAAACCAAATCAAAAGACTATTGCAAAAAAAACCCTAAAAAACTAAGTATCGATTTTTTTCATTTGGCATTTACCTCAACTAATAAAATGACAAGCAGCACAGTGAGCAGTGCTGCCATCTCTCACATTCAGCATCTTGCATTCAAATCTTGCACCCAACTGTCTCTTTGGAGTTTGCATAGCTCTCCTTGTGCCTGTGGGAGTTTTTCTCCAAATGTTCCAGTTCTCCTCCCCAATCTCAAAGGCACAAACGTTAGGTTAACTGAAAAATCTAAACTGCCCTGCTTAGGAGTGAGACCGTGATGATCTGGTGCTCCATTTAAGGTTTATTTTTCCCCTAGAAACTCAGAATTTACTGTTTTTATAACATATGTTACTGTCATTTATAACCAAAATGGTCAGAATTAACTTATCACTCTATAACAGCCTTCCTTTGCACAAAGAAACAACCAGAAAAAAACAAAATATATAAAGCAAAGTGAAGCAGCATGGCAGATAATGTTGTGCTTCATGACAATTAAGCTCCAGTGTTACTCTATGTGGTGTCTGCATGTTTTCTGGATGCATTTCTCCCACAGTTCAAAGATGGGCAGACTAGCAAATTGCAATTGAGTGTGCCATGCTACAGAAAGATGCCCCCTCCTACCCTGCACCTGATAGCTAAGGAATAACATACAAAGTCTTACTAATCTTTACTGAACCAGTGGATTTGGAACATTGATGGACAGAGCCTTTAGGTGATTCTGATGGGTCTGATCTATTGGGCTTTGTGAATAGATAATTATTAGCTTTGTCATTGTATAATTTACAGTATCCTTTCCAGAGTAACACAGATTAAAACATAAAAACTGAGGGAGCACTGCTAAACTGTACCTGCATTTGAAAAAACTTAATGCCCTTCTTGCTCAAATAGTAAGTAAAACGTTAAGTAGTTTGTTTCACCAGCCATATAAGCCAGTGAACAAAACAAGATTAAAAAATTAGGGACTGAAGCAAGGCTTCTATATCTAGTACTTCTCTCCTCACTACTGACATATCATGCTGAACATGAAAAGACACCATGTCATAAACTGAATGTTTAAAGAGAAATGTTTAAAAATGAGCTATGAACAACAGTTTGTTCCTCTAAACATTAGCTTTTTAAGATTTGTCTTGGTATTATTGTTATTGTATCAACAAAAGAATTAATATAGCAGTCACAGTAGATTTACAATACTATAGTGGTATTACAATGAAACAAAGCAAAGATAAGAAAAGTGTGCTGTAAATAATGAAGGAACTATGTATCTAATTGGGAGCATTTAATTTGATAAAAAAAATATTTCACAAAATAATTTACATTTGACTTAACTACCCTTGCCAAGATTAAATTTCTAGTTTACATGAAATATTTTCTTGATTTTAAATTACAAACACTATTAATTTGAAGGTATCACAGACAGCACTTTTCAAATTGTTAATTCAATTGTGGTGTGTTGAGGTCAAAGCCTGACCTAGCAGAAAAGAATATGAGGCAGCACCTTACAACTCCCGCTATTTTGATGTGGTATTTCAGAATTCTCCATGTTCTGTTATTTCTTCATTATGGAACACTGAACCGGATGGTGGCACACAGTAAGGACAGTATCTCCGCCACCCTGCGGTACTTGGATCCAGGCTTGACTCCAGCCGAGGTGTCACTGCATGCTCTCAGCGTGTTTGTTCCGGTTTACTCCCACCATTCAAAGATATACTATCAGCTCAATTGGCAAAATAAATTCCCCAGTGTGGGCTTTCTGTTTAGAGAGGCTTCCTGTCTTATTCTCATTGCTGCCATGACAGACTCTGTGCCCCCCAGAACCAAGTATGATAGGAAAACATGCAAGATGTATTAGAATAATATTCATACTGAAAGAAGCTCCAAAACAAAGACTTTGCATAACACTCGCCTTCTAAAAATGATATGCATTTTTCTACTTTATTCATAACTAAGCTTGTCCCAGGCTGCATCATCCTTTAACCAAAATTCTTAATGAGAACCAATGAACAATTAAAAAAATTCCACCAAAAAATGTAATATTAGAAAAACGGGATAAAAGAACAATCATCAAATGATTTTGGAGACGTTTTGGGAAAGAAAAAATCTTCTTCAATATTCAAGGGGACTTTTAAAATTGCCCACAAAGAAACAGCAGCATGATGGTACAAATCCCGCCATCTCATGGTTCAAACCACAAGCCCCATCACTTGCTGGTCCAAATCTGCAAGCTTACTTTGTATCGGCTTGGTTCGCACCCAAAGACCTGCAGGTAGGTTAAATGGCAATCCTAATTTGCAAAAGCACGAGTGTGTAAGGCAGGAGGTGCCAAGTGACGGATTGCAGCTCATTCCTTCTTTGGTTTTGATGCTGCCTGGCTGTCCTGAATTGGTTAAAAATGGATAGATAGTCACTAGTCACATAGTCGCTTTGAAAACCCACACAAATTGCTCCAGAAATTCCTTTATTCCTTGTGCCATTTGACTTTTCAATAAGAAATATCTGAGATAATGATTAAGGTTTTGATATATATTCTGTAACCTTTTTTTTTTGGTGTAAATATGTATTATCTAACTGCCTTACCTTAACCTCTCTTGTTTCTATTTGTTTGTTTTACTTCATTCTGTCTGTTATTAGGTGCAACTGAGAAGACAAATTTCATGTTTTCTTGTGTAAACATGACTAAATAAAGAAACCTTAAACCTTAATTTGGCAAAGTATGAGTGTGTAAGGCAGGGGGTGCCCTGTGATGGATTGCGGCTCATTCCTTTTTTGTGTTTGATGCTGCCTGGCTGTCCTGCATTGGTTAAAAATGGATAGATAGTCATAAATACTGGAAAGGATTTCTTAGGTAGGCACTAGGGTGTTGTACCATGTTAGCCATTATGAATGTAGTGACAAGTCAAGTAAAATGACACCTTTTATTGGCTAACTAAAAAAGATCACAATATTGTAATCTTTTTTAGTTACAACAACATTTATTTATATAGCACATTTTCATACAACCAATGTAGCTCAAAGTGCTTTACATGATGAAGAAAGAGAAAAAAGACAAAATAAATAAGAATGAAAATTAGGGAACACTAATTAACAGGGAGGACAGGAAAAACAAAAAAACTCCAAACGGCTGGAGAAAAAAAAAAAAAATCTGCAAGGGTTCCAGGCCACGACACCACCCAGCCTCCTCCAGGCATTCTACCCAACATAAATGATCTCAATCAGTCGTCATGGAAGAATTTGATGATGATGGTCATGTGGACTTCTGGCCTTAAATCAAAGTTAGCCAATAAAAGGTGTCATTTTACTTGACTTGTCACTACATTAGGTAGGCACTATATACAGAAGAATGAAGAACTGGAATAATTATTGTGGCATCTAAAAATCCAACTATAATGCATGTTTTTGTTTTCTGATACCATACATGTCCACGGCTATGGTTTCAATCCAATGCTAAATTTAAAGGTCATATTACTGATAAGATATGCATCAGACTAATTAAAAATAAATGAATGCACACTATCATAGATATTATTTTGCACTGTGCGCTGAGAACACACACATTCAATAAGCTTGTGACCAAGTCCCCACTAGCAGAGTGCACAGCATAGAGCAGTGAATGTTGCAGGCATCTAATAAACCCCAGGAGCACACTGCCTCGGCCACAATGTGACTATGTTCAAAATTTAACTGGCATAATTAAGGACTGCTGATTTCTGTCATCACTCCACACCTTATAATTCTCTTTTACTGGAAGATTTTTCTGTTCATTCTGGCCATTTCCCTCAGCTAGATCCTCAGACTGCTGCGGCTCATGTGGACCATTTCCCAACTGGGAATTTTTGCAGAAAACTGCAGCCCATCCCCCTCCTTTGGCTTTATACAGTAGATGTAGTCATTCTAGGTGAACAATAAGGGGATCCCCAAGGAAGACAGGGAGGAACAACGACAAAAGAGTTGGGTTGGTATTTTTTTAAGCCTTAAGCAATGTTGCAAACTGCATCTAGTTGTGAATGTCTGAAACTCTGTTCTCAGTGAAAAACATCATGCAAGAATAAAACCGTAATTATGCAAAGAAAATTAATTAATTTGAAAAAATAATGAGAAATGTTACAAACTGAAAATACAATAGTCTAAACTGTGATAATTATAAAGCAGCTACTATTCTAGCAAAATGCAGATCAAAACCACACACAGAAACATACAAACTGGTAAACTGTTTTTGCAAAAACATAAATCTATGATTTCATGCTATATACATCCATGAGGGTTATTTATTTATACAAATGCACAGCTCATTATATTTCTAGATTCTCCTTACACTTTTCAGGCCTTTCTGCTTTAGCTCATTCCTAGTTTCTGTCAATTGCTTTTGCAAGGAGGAATATAATTAACATTTCTAGATGTGATCAACATCATCTATAACTGTGCCCCTTGGAATTAAAGGCAAAGCGGCAGTCTCCATATGTATTTGACTTATTAAATGGCTTATTTATGGCACAGAGTTCTGTCTTTTTTCTATAAAGTGTGCCTTCTGCAAAGCTGAACAGAATTTCTGCTTTTCCAAATGGTAGGAAATCGGGGGCAGGGTGGAGGTGGGCTTCGGCACATTAATCGAGGGATGACAGATCTACACGTCATACCAATCACCTCATAATGGAAAGATAAGACTTTGCAAAAAAAAGATTTTGTACTAGATCGCAAAGAGCTCAGGTATAAATGTCCTTGAACGTGTCCTGGGGTATTTGGGTAGGGTGTGCTGCAAACTGCTGAAATTAGTTTAGAAACATCAAATTTACAAAATAAAAAGGCTGAAGTGCTATTTGAAAATATATTCAGATTAGACAGATGCTTTCAGATATTTCTTGTGTTCCATTAGGAAAAAGACGGCAACACCTTATTGGAAGCATTATGAAGTGAAAAAAAATCTAAATTTTATCTGTAAAAAAACAACATCTTAGTTTGTCCAGATATCTTTAAAATCTACAGTTAAACGCTTTTGTCTAAAACATTATCAGTTGAAAAAATGAAGTCAGGAATTGGATAATGGAATCTCAATTCAAGTTTGGTAAACCTTAGTTAGGTAAAAGAGAAATAAAAGGTTCCAATCCACATTTAGAGTCTTAATCCCCAAACCAGACTCCCCATCCCTGTGAATTAAGTATTACACCAATGTGTAATTCAAGCGACAATTAGAGAAGCTTTAAATGGGCCTTGGCTTCTCTATCACGTATTTGGTAAGCTCCAAAAGCCTAATGGGGTCAGGGCCTGAACACTGGGCAAGCCAAGGTCCAAACCTGTTCATCCAGCCCTGGGTGACAAAAGCCAATTCCATTAATAATGGGAAAAGGCAGGGTGCCACCCTAGAATGGAACTGTAATCCATGACAGTCTGGACTCAACCTGAACGGTTTACAGAAGCCATGCAGTATATGTGTGAACTGAATAAGGAATGGCACTTCGACAAAGGCAGCACAAGTTGAACCGACACAGAAGGCTGGCTGTGGAACCAAATGTCAAAACGGTGTGCTTTAGAAGCATGGAATTAAAGCAATGTTCAATTTGCTGATAAAACAATACGGTTGGGATTCCCTTTTGAGTTAATGTGCTATATGAAAAAGCAGCGCTGACAGTTCAAAAATCTTCTGAAAAGAAAACATACGCCCGCAGTTTTACTAAATCATCCTTCCATTTCTATTTCAACTATAAAACGTGCATTCAAATCAAAGCATAGCCCGGCCATCATCCCCCCCAAGCCAGTGCACACCGCAGCCATGCATTTTTCATAAACGAAACACACCCTACCCCCCCCCCCCCCCCCCCTTTCTAAATATGGAAGACACGTCTGCCGCTACCTCGCCGCTCACAGTGGACACCCCGCATCCATCCCGAGCAGGTGAGGTGTACGCAAAATGCGGGACTGCAGGCGGGCAGCTGGCGACAGACGCGCGCCATCGGCATCTCCCGGGACCCCACAACAAAGTGCCGGATTACACGCGTCCACACGGCAAATACCCTCCTCCCACTTCTGCAAATAAAAGCGCAGGATACTTACATGATCCGAATTTCGCTCGTTCCCGGAAGGCAGTGCCGATCGAGAAGACATGTTTCCCTGAGAGTCCCTGCGTACTGAATCCTGTTAACTGAATGGAGCACTACATAGATCTACATCGAGCCGGCTACATTCACAAAGCCGTCCACATCGCCGCAGACTATCGTCCTCTTTAAATTGTCCACTCTGACGGAAGGTGGGGGTGACTGAGACAGAGAGCAAAATGCCTGAATTAAATAAACGAATGAATGAATGAGTAATCAGTTCGATAGGTCTCGGGCCCAGTGTGCAAGACAGCCGTCAATCATCCGCAGAGGGCAAAGCTAGAAAACGCCAAAAATCAGCTAGTCTTCATGCTCGTGTACCGCACTGGTTTAATATCCTCGGTATCATCGCAGGCAGACGAAACACAGAAAACTGACAAACGTCTAGTCGTGCTCGTGCTTGGTAGCTGGATCATCGTTTGTTGATGTTTTTTTGTTTGTTTGTTCGTTTGTTTATTAACAATATTATTTTCGTCCCAATGTCTTGTGGTTGATTTTCTGTCTGAGGAAACGCGCCAATAAACGAAGAGCCTGAAAGGACAGCGCGGCGCGATCCTTTTTGACAATTAGAAATAACAGGCTTCCCACGGAGAAAAATAGGCGACCTCCATCAATCCTGGCTCCGGCAACTAGTCTCTGCGAGCAGAAAAAAATCCAGTCACCCCATTAAAAAAACGTACGGAGCCCCGGTGGTACCGCATCTTCCCCTCAACGGGTGTCTCACGGGTGCCTTGTGAGACAAGCGCATCCACAGCTTTGCGGACAAGTCCTGGGTTTTACCCCAAAAAATGACATCCCTGACCGGAGCAATAAAGAGAAGGAAGAACGTCAAACAACTCTACTGCTGGGTAGGGTAGGGTTGCTCAGTTGCTGTCTGACAAATCCCCCCACCCCTCCCGCTTCCTGCGTCTTAAAGAGACAGGCCCGTATTTGGAAACGACAGCGCCAAGGCGGAATGGGGGGGGATTCGCCAGCATAATGATGTAGACTGGCGTGTGGGTTAAAGGGCGACTGTCATATGAAGGGTGGAAGATGTCGAAAAATAGGGATTGGAGCGCGGTAAGGTAACTTTATTGAGCTAAGACAGTTTTGCAGTTGTTTATTACATTCATCCATTCATTTTTTTCTGAACAACATATTCCATTTTGACTCCTATCAATGTATTTAAAAAGCAAAATAAAAATATGCAAGGTGTGAGTCCAAAAATGGATTACACAGGAAAGAAATATAGAAGAGAGAAGGTTGGGGAATGAACACAACCAAAGGAAATACAAAAGATTTAAAGCCAGTGGACATTCAGAAAGTATTCAGACCCCTCTCCGTTTAGCACATTTGTTTATGTTTCAGCCTTGTGCTGAAATCAAATAAATACAATTTTTCCGCACATCAAGCAACACTCCAAAATGATAAAGCTAAAGCAGGATTTTAGAATTTTTTTGCACACTTATGGAAAATAAATACTGAAATATCATACTGATAAAAGTATTAAGACCCCTTGCAATGACAATTGAAATTTAGCTCAGGTACGTCCCATTCTATTGATCATCACAGAGTTGTTTCTGCATTGTGTTTGGAGTCCAGATGTGCTCAATTCAGTTGATTGGACATGATTAGAAAAGTCTCGCAATCCTTCCCTACAGCTGACGCTGTGTATAACAGCACAAATCAGACCATGAGGTCAAACAAATTGCCTGAAGAGCTTAGAGACAGGATTGTCTCAAGGCACAGATCTGGGGACACCTACTAAAAAATTCTGTAGCATTGAAAGTTCCCACAGTGGTCTCCACAATTCTTAATTGGAATCTTAATTTGAAGGGCTTTGGTAAGAGAGGTGGTCAAGAACCCAACGGTCAATCTGGCTGAGCTCCAGAGAACCTGTGTGGAGATGCGAGAAACTTCCTGAAGGACACCCATCACCGCAACATTCCACCGATCTGGTTTTTATGGCAGAGTGGTGAGACAGAAACTTCTCCGCAGTAAAAGACACGTGGAAGTCTGCTCAGAGTCTGTAAAAAGGAACCTAAAGGACTGTCAGAGTGTGAGAAACAAAAGTCTCTGATCTCAGGAAATTAAGATTAGCATCATGTCTGGAGGAAACCAGGCACTACTCATCACTTGTGCAATACCATTTCAACAGTTAAGTGTCGTGGTGGCAGTGTCATGCTATGGGGTTATTTTTCTGCAGCAGGGACTCGAGTAGGGAAACCTGAACAGAGTAAAGTCCAGTGAAATCCTAAATGAAAATTTGCTCCAGAGTGCTCTGGACTTCAGACTGGGCCCAAGGTTCACCCTTCAACATGACAATAATCCTAAGTGTAAAGCAAAAATAGCACATGAGTGGATTTGAGGCAACACTGTGAATGCCCTTGTGCTCAGACTTGAACCCAATCAAACATCTTTCGACAGACCTGAAAAATAGCTGTTCAACAATGGTTTCCATCCAATCTGACAGAGCTTGAGACCATTTGCACAGAAGAAAGACAGAAAATCCCCAAATCTAGGTGCGCAAAGCTTGTCCATATCAAACTCAAAAAGACTCCAGGCTGTAATCGCTGCAAAAGGATCTGAATAGTTCTTTCAATGTGATATTTCAGTTTCAGTTTTTTATTTTGAATGCATTTGCAAAATCTTAAAAAATCCCATTTTCGCTTTGTCATTCTGGGATATTAAGTGTTGCTTGATGAGGAAAAAAGTAATTTAAAAGACATAAGGCGGCAACATAACAAAGTGTGCAGAAAGCAAAAGGGGTCGGAATGCTTTCTGAATCTACTGTATATATAGATAGAGACAGATAGTATATAAGTGGCCACTTTATTGGGTACACCTTTCCAGTTTACCATGCAGGTTTCCTTTTAGCCTCCTGAACAGCTTACATTGTTCGCATCGTGGATTCAGCAATCTTCTTTAAAGATTCTGGTCAATGCTGGCTCAACAGCATCACACAGTTCTTGCAGATGTTTTGGCTGCACACAAATCTTTTATGCCTCCTCATTCCAAAGGTGCTCTGTTACTCCAGTTATCAAATTGGACAGTGACATTTGCCATTAGAGCTGTCAGAGGCTTGCAAAATATATGAATTCAACTGTATTTCATTTGCATTCATCTCTGTTAAAGATTTCTACCTATTATTTCTGTAATTGTAGTTTTTCGTTTATTATTTTTAAGGCTCTTTCAGCTACATTTTTGTATGAAATTGTGCTGTGTAATTTGTTGTTGTTGACTGAGATCTTGCAGGCCATTAAAGTAATTTGTTGCTGTCTTGTTTATCGAACCAGTTTAACAACAACAATACCAACACTTTATTTCTTGTATAGTCTAAAATCACACAAGGAATGCCTCAAAGGAGTTTAACAGGCCCTGTTTTTGAAAGTCCCCCCAGCCTTGACTCTCTAAGCAGACAAGAAGAAACAACTGCCAAAAAACATTGTTGAAAAAAAAAAAGGAAATTCAGAGAGAGACCCCCTTCAATGTGAGTTTACAAAAAAATGTGGTAAATTCAATACACAAAACATAATACAAGTAATCCTTTTCACAGAGCTAAATGACCAATCTATCATTACCACCTCAGAAATACAAAGCAGTAGTACAAATACTTTACTCTTGTAGAACAATCCTCAGCAAGTGCAGGCACAAAGTGCCACAACAACTCTCAAGGCAAAATGCATAAATAGATTATATCACTTACTAAATACAGAACTATCAAATGTACAGATAAAGATTTGTTCAAATACTGTATATCAAACCTTAAAGAGGATGTTTTCTTAGTTATGTGGTGCATTATCAAGAAATGCATGGCTATGGCTGGGTCATCTGCCCACCAAATAAAAAATCAATAAAAATAAATATTTAGCTACCGTACATCCAAATGCCCACCCCAGACTCGCATCTTAGTAACACCCCTTGACAGATGACCTGGGTAGGACCATGGATGACGCACATTGGTAGACAGTACCTTGGAGGATTTTCACTATTAATAAAAAATTTAATGGAAATGATAGTGACAGGGGGCAAAATTCCCAAATATATGCTCCCTTGTTAATTGCTACAGAGAGACAAAAGTAGGAAGACATGGCAATTTATCTGGCTGCTGTGAGTCAAGACTGCAGAGAGACCTGGGACCAATAAGGGGAGTTCTCACCAGATGACTACAGGAGTTACAGAGACCAGTGTTGACCTTTGAAGATGTCTCACAAGTTAACCCAGAAGTGGTCTTAGACTAGATGATGAAGTCCACTGCCAGTCAGACTTCAGCCTATGAGAAGTCAATTGCAAAGATTTAGGAAGCACTCACTTGGTGGGAGGAAGAGAGGAGATGAAGGAGCAGAAAAGGAGCACAAACTGTTGAGTATTTTGCATAATGCTAGCTAGCAGTGACCCAGTGGACGTGTGTTCATTTTGCTCTTTTATTAGTTTGCTGGCCTGTAATGACTGCTCGCTATGCCACACCATGATTGTGACATTGTGACTGCAATGGATTTGACTTTTTATATACCCCCCCAACATCGGCAGTTGGCGCTGAAGCCGTCATCTAAATAATGGCCTGACAGCTCCGACGGCTATCTCTTGTAGCTTTGGTGCTGGTGCTGTTCTCATTTCTTCCCTCCCTCTTCACTGCTGTGGTCTGCCACCATACCCAGCTAACATGGAGATTAGGCACAGAGAGGCTGTTAGTCATTTCTTTGCTATATTGTTTATTATTAGTTTTGTACATTCTGGGCCAAATTTCCTGGTACCCTTCTATTTCTTATTATTTATTTTAAATACTCACTTTTATATTATTTTGGCCTCCTTTGTTTTTTGTATACAAGTTGAGTCAAGAACACTTCCTACTAGCCACACCTGCTGAAAATATCTATTCGACGGTAGACTGAGCCCATACATAATGGATACACGTGATCAGAAACAATCCTTATATACACTGTGGTATTCAAATAACTCTCAGTTGGTATTAGGAAGCCTTATGTGTGCCAAGAAAACATTCACCACAACAATGGACTACCATCACCAGCCTATACTGTTGACACAATACAAGGTGGATACAGGGATTCTTACTGTTTATTTCAAGTTCTGACTCTGCTATCTGCATGCTGAAGCAAAAATCAAGATTTGTCAGACCACGTAACGTTTTACCAGTCTTCAGTTGTCCAGTTTTTGTGATCATGTGCCTACTGTAGCATCATCTTCCTGTTCTTAGTTGACAGGAGTGGAGCCCAACATGACTCATCTATATGGCTCATCAGTTTCAAGGTCCGATGCATAACTTGTTCAGAAATTCTTTTCTACACATCATTGTTAATTAATAAAGAGCTGTTACTTGATTTGCACTCTTTCTGTTAGTTTCAATGAGTCTGACAATTCTTCTCTGACCTGTCTCAATAACGTGGTGTTTTCTCTCACAGTGCTGTCTCTCATCTTAAGTTTTTTGTTTGTTGCACTAGTCCATTTAAATTGAAGAAACTGTAGTTGATTTGATGTCACTACACTGGTTACCTGTGTCATTCAGGATTGACTTTAAAATTCTGCTTATAGTTTATAAAGCCTTAAATAATCTCGCCCCATCTTATATATTGGAATGTCTGACACCTTATATTCCAAATCGCAACCTCAGATCCTCAACTGAGTGTCTCCTTAGAATTCCAAGAGCAAAACTTAAAAGAAGTGGTGAGGCGGCCTTCTGCTGTTATGCACTTAAAATCTGGAATAGCCTGCCAGTAGGAATTCGCCAGGCTAATACAGTGGAGCACTTTAAAAAACTACTGAAAACATATTACTTTAACATGGCCTTCTCATAACTTCACTGTAATTTAAATCCTGATACTCTGTATATCCAATTCATTATAATAACTATTCATGGTGGCTCTAAAATCTGTACTAACCCCTACTCTCTCTTCTGTTTCCTTTTCCGGTGTCCTGCGCCACCACCATCTACCCAAAGCACCATGATGTTCCAACAATAATGGATGGATTAAAAGCCAGAAGTCTGTATGACCATCAGCATCAAGTGACTCCGTGAGAACCCTAACTACAAAGAGGACTATTTCATTTATGTTAGGTAGAATGTCCAGAGGGGACTGGGCGGTCTTGTGGCCTGGAACCCCTACAGATTTTATTTTTTTCTCCAGCTTTCTGGAGTTTTTTTTTGTTTTTTCTGTCCACCCTGGCCACCGGACCTTACCCCTTTTCAATGTTAACTAATGTTGTCTTATTTTACTTTCTTATTTTGTCTTTTATTTTTCTTTTCTTCATTATGTAAAGTACCTTGAGCTACTTTTTGTATGAAAATGTGCTATATAAATAAATGTTGTTGTTGTTGTAGTGCACAGAAATTCAAGGTAGGCAGCTGTTTCTGAGATGGATGGTACCAGCAAGTCTAGCACCAAAAATCTCAACTAGTCAATGTCACTTAGATCACATCTTGCCCATTTTAATGTTTGGTTGAACAGCAACTAATCTTTAAGACGCTTGACCATATGAACCCTGAACACCAGGTACAACTCAACCAGATATAGTCCCACATTCAAATAAAGTGATTTTTCATTTGATAACAATACTTCAATAGGCTATACTCGGTCCACTACAGTATAATTAAGCAGATACAGTATGAACGCTCCATTTTCTTCCACTGCTGGGATAGGAAGAAGAAGGGATAGGAATTGAGTACCATCCTTGCCCGTTGCACCTACTGTACATTCATGTTGTCTGTCCAGCTAGGCAAGAAATCATTTTCCATCCTCCTTGGCACTAACTATATATATTTTTATATACATTTGGTATATATGAATGCACACGTGTGACAATATATACACACACAAGTACATAGACAACAAATTTAGGGCTCATCAAAGAGTGATTCCTCACCAAGTCAAGGTTTGGTGCTGTCTTTTAATATCTCTCCTCTTCTTCTAACCACAGGTCAGGAGATTGACAGCTCAAAGATCTCCGACATCACTTCTGGTTTCCAATCACTTGAGCCCATCTCTTCCTGTTGATAACTATCACCAACCCCATCCTAGACTCTCTCTTGGAAAGATATTTTGCTAATGAATGTTGAATCACTTTTGTTATTTTGATCAACTGTTATTCAGGAATCACTGCTGGTGCCCCAAACCTCAATGATCTCTCTTAGTCTTTTGTTAAAGTGGCATAGTCAGAAGGATTATTACCGGAGATGAACAGACTTCACACTTCAGATATATCTGTAATGATATATTATATTATATTATATTATATTATATTATATTATATTATATTATATTATATTATATTATATCTGGAATGTGCATGTTCTCCTTGTGTATATGTGGATTTTTCTTTTGCCGTTTAACTTTTCCTCCCACATTCAAAAGACATACAGCTTATGTGGATTAACAACTCTAAATTGGCACAGTAAGAGTGAGTGTGGGTGTGTGTGAATATGCAGACTGAAATAAAATCCCATTATTTTATTTTTTGATTAAAAAATAACCGAATGCTTATACAATTATGCAGTCTGTTTGCCATGATATTCCTAAAGAGGCTCTTGTTCTATTAATTGTCTCTAGTAGTCACAAAGTAAAAGTGACTCCCCTTGGTCTGCAATTAAGGTGTTTTTCATGAGTACAGATTATCTATCAATGAATGTTTATTTCATATGGCACCATTAACAGCAGGTGTCACCCACAAGGTGCTTTACAGAGTAAATAAGATTATGATACAGTATCCATTAACAGTAAAACAAAGAAATAAAAACAAAAAAAAGTAACACTGACAGATTTTAGGAAGACATAAAATATATTGCTGATAAATTGTAATAGCTCATCACATCAGGAGGATATTTAGAAATCAAACAGGGTTACAATGTAAAATTACAAAGAAAGATATTAGATAACATTATAGTCCATTATAGTATTGATAAAACTAAGACATTTTGAGTTCTACATACACAGCGCACAGTACTACAGTGTACAGTATAGTTAGGTCAGTACTCTCATAGTGCAAATGACACACAGTTGAGTTTGGTAAAGGGTAGAAGTTAAAAATTCAGAGAGAATAGCGGGGTCTTAATTTGACTGTCAGGAGGAATTGACTTAAAATCATGTCAAGAAAGAAAGTTACTGAAAATAAGGACCATTAAGTTGAGTAAGTGTTTGCCATTTGTTTCAAATTTGGATTCTGAAGTAGTAAGAAGGCAAGCATCAATAGATCTAATAGATTTATAAGGCATAAGCAGTTTGGGTAAGTATTAAGTAGTGTCGGACAGCTTAAGTAAATAAATTTATAACCCAAAATCTTAATGTCCACCACTGGTTTGCATAGCACTTAATAATAGATATATTAGCACGACAAAAGATAATTGAATGCAAATATTCAATTAAAGATATCAAAAGTCATGGAGAGCTGGAATCTGTTCCAACCTAAACCTAGCATGCTTAAGGCATGGCCCAGATTTGGAAGGGGTTCCATTGTGTGTCGCAAAACACACTCACACACAACCCAATACTCAATCCTTTCAGATTCAATCAAAATGCATTCAAAGTGGATGTACAAAAAATAAAACCTATACATCCATGGGCGGAACACATTTGAAGTTCACACAGTTACAAGACCAGAGCTTGAAGTGGGCTGGTATGTACCATTATAGTGTACTGGACCTAATCACTGTTTTAAAGCTGCATACCAGAACTGTTTGGTATGTACAGGCAGTGTTGTCAGCATACCGGCACTCATAATGCCTCATTGATTGGATGTGCAGATACTGTATGTGGAGAACCCACAACCACTGAATAGATACACATACTGTATACGTACCTCAGTGCTTGATAGTCCGAGAGGGGCACCTCCTCCTCCTCCTGGTTTTATTAAGAAATCAGACCTAAAGAGAAAGTCTCAGCACTTAGAGTGGGGGAAAAAGTATTTAATTCCCTGCTGAATTTGTAAGTTTTCTCACTTACAAAAAAATGAACAGTCTCTAATTTTACTTTAATAGATAGATAGATAGATAGATAGATAGATAGATAGATAGATAGATAGATAGATAGATAGATAGATAGATAGATAGATAGATAGATAGATAGATAGATAGATAGATAGATAGATAGATAGATAGATAGATACTTTATTAATCCCCAAGGGGAAATTCACATACTCCAGAAGCAGCATACTGATAAAAACAATATTAATTAAAGAGCAATAAATACACAGTGCAAGTTAAAAAATGGAGAGAGACAGAATATCACCCAAAATCCAGAAAAAAACACATTACATTAAAGTGTATAAATTGATTTACATATCATTGAGAGAAATAAATATTTGATGCCCTACAACCCAGCCAGAATTCTGGCTCCCACAGGTTCTGTGCCCACATGGCACACAGATTACAATCAATCAATCAATCAATCAATTACAGATACTCCTGATCTCAACTCATTATACTGTATGTATAAAGCACACCTGTCCACAGAATCACTTTCTTCCATTCCACCCTCTCCACCACCATGGGAAGGACCAAAAAGCTGTCGAAGGATGTCAGGGACAAGATTGTAGACCTGCACAAGGCTGGAATGGGCTACAAAACTATCAGCAAAGAGCTTGACGAGAAGGTGATACTTGGAAATGGAAGAAATATAAAATGGCCATCAATCGCCCTATGTCTGGAGCTCCATGCAAGATCTTGCCTCATGGGGTGAGGATGATCATGAGAAAGATGAAGGGTCAGCCCAAAACTACACGGGAGAAGCTTGTTAATGATCTGAATGCAGTTGGGATCACAGTCACCAAGAACGCCATTGGTAACACAATACACCGTAATGGATTGAAATCTTGCAGCGCCCACAAGGTCCCCACTGCTCAAGAAGGCACATGTACAGACCCATCTTAAGTTTGTCAGTGAACATTTGAACCTGTACATGTGCCTTCTTGAGCAGGGAGGACCTTGTGGGTGCTGCAAGATTTCAATCCATTATGGTGTAGTGTGTTACCAAAGGTGTTCGAATGGAGTAGAACAGTGTGTGGTTTTTTACTGTGGCTGGAGTGCCAATTCTGCCACCAACCCCCAAACTTCCTCTGCAATTCACCTTAGATGATTTATTAATTATAACAGGATATTTATGCAAACTCCTTCCATTAACATTTTCTTTTACCCATTTCCTATTGTTATATGGACATTCTTAAGTTTCATGAAACTCTTTGGTTTGGACTTTTTCCTATTCTTTTATAATTCAATGTTTGCATGTTTGCCTTCTTTCCACAGTTTTTGTCCACTGCCTATTTGCCTCATGTTCTTCTGGTGTATGAAGACCTCCTACATTCGGATGCTGCTTGGGTGATATTAGTTTGCTGTGGTCTCTCAAGTTGAAGCTTCATGCTATAGAGATGTGTGTCTTTTTCAGCCTGGATGATCTGTGAAGACAGATGTTAAAAAGTGTGTGGTATGATTCTGTGATGTATTAAATTTTTAATAACCTCTACTGGGGATGTTTTTTATTCTTCAAATGTTGATTAGGGAGTTTAAAGTGTGAGGAATCCATTCTTATATATTTTAAGATCTGGAGTATTCTTATGGAGGTAAAAATTATTTTGCACTCTTTCTGATACCATTTTCTCCCATCAATGAAATCCATTACTTTGACATTACCATCGTTATGATACAGGTCAGGTTGTTAGGGGTGTGGCTTAGTTGTCATGACCTCAGCGTTCATTATGGGAAAGGGTTATAAGGTCAATTTAGGTGCAAGTTTGACAGATAAATCTCTAAAAGTCTTTCTCATGATTATTTTTTATTTAACCCTTTTCCTGGCAACAACCGTTCACCTTGGCCTTTGATTATTATGTTTTATCTTAGATTTGAGCAGCTTGATTTCCTTGTTTTTGATTTTAGCACATCTTGTTTCCTAGTCATATCTTTAAAATACTATCTTCAGTCATCTAAATTCTTAGAGATAATGGAGTAGAAACCATATATTCAAGACAAAAAAATTATGCCATTTTGTAAACCGCTTAATCCAAATCACAACTGCAGGAGGCTGGAGCCTATTCCAGCTAGCAGAGAATGCAAGGCAGGAACAAACCCTGGGCAATGCGACAGGAGAAAAGTTTCTAGAATAAATTAAAACCTATAGAAAATGTCATACTGAAATGTATAAAAGTCTCAAAAGGTTGCCCAGAAGTAGCCCACTCAAACTAGAGTCTCATATCAAGAATATGTGGCAGGAATCAAAACAGCACCAATCAAATCAGATGGAGTTAGAGAAAGTTTATAAAGAATATTTGGTCAAAATGGCAAAGCCATTTGAATTTTCTACAAAAAGCTTTTATTCAACTTACACCCATAGCAGCTCAAAGTTTTTATCAATAATCAGTACAAAATGTTGAATTTTGTTTTGACTTTGACACTGTGGAGTTTTTATGCTGATTAAAGACAATTAAATACATTACAATCCCATTTGCCATGCATAGGGTGTCTCTTGAAGACCTGGTTAATTTCTAATGCATATTAGCACCGATAATTTAAGAGTTGCAAAAAAAAAAAATATTCTGTCTTTTGTGCTAAGCATTACAATGTTTAGCATAGAGTGTAAACTGGAGGATCGCTGGCAGGCATGGGTTCCACGTACTGTATACCGCAAGAACCAACTGTCCTACAAAATTTCATGACTGGTTCCAAGAGCATTAATAAAAAAATAAAAAAAATATCCAGTGGAGACAAAGAGCTCACCCTGGCTCCTGGCAGCTAGAGGAAAAGGCGGAATGCAGGACAACAAGTAACCCCATGAAGGGGTTACTGTGTATCCCGGGCATTTAAAGAATCCACTTGGCATCAGATTATTGGCAAGTTTGAATGGCAAAGCTCAAAGGGCCTTGAAGACATTTAAACAAAATGTCAGTACCAGAAAATTTTAAAAATACGTCAGAGCCCTATTATTGATTTTATTTAATTCTCATCTTTATGATACTAAACATACTACTCCCAACTTTGGATTGTTTGTTATTGTGTTTGCAAAGAACATGTCAAATACATTAATGTTTACATCATCTTTTCCTGACAGTATTGTGTCTTTCTTTCTACTGTACATATCATTTGAAGTGGACCTCAGCTTGGAGGGACAGGCAGGTTCCTCTGGTCCTTAGAGCATTTCACTATCACAAACTAATCACGTCTGCTGACAGACACGTCCCTGCGAAATTAGACCTTCAGAGATTTTGACTGTGAAGCAAACCGTTGCTTCTTGCTGTATGCTGTTTGTTCCTCTTTTTTCTCTTTTTGTACCCTTGCACAAGCGTACAGCTGTAACGCAATAGCAGAAATGCTTAAAACCAGAGATCATTTACTTTCATGAACACACATATTTGATTAAACACATAGTAAAACTGAGCAATTACAACAGATTTATCAGAAACAAATCTTGACAATGTAAATACATTAGCAGAATACTTGAGATATGAGCAGCCTGACAATGGAAAAGAGGAAAACAAAATCTCCAGTCTATGTATGTACTTCACTCCGAGAATAATAAACCTCTAGGCATTAGGTTGGTAATAACAGACAAAGTCACAGTCACACTCAGGTAATGTCTTACCGTTACAACTACTGGAATATTTATTTGGGCTTTAAAACATGACAGCGTTTAGAAGGCTATAACAAGGGCTTGTCTTCCCAGTGATTCTAAGCTTATTAAATGGCATGGAAAATAATTAAGGATTTTAAATTGAATTAAATGGTAACACATTAGTTTTGGTACTGCAAAAATGCATCTATTACTCATCTACTGTCATGTAACAAGACCTTAACAAAGGCTTCTTCTGGACTTTGTGGCACATATAAAATGTCAGTACATTTGTTATTGATCTCTATGCTGTGTAGCATATTGTCATGATGGTAAAATTACTTATTAATATGAAGGATTCACATACTAAATATGCACTACCAAGAGAAATGTGTCTCCATTAAGCCACCTCAGATGACTTGAAAGTGAAGTCCTGTTATCAGATCACATTTCAGAGATGAATAAATGCTTCACCAATGCTTTGTAAGTGTTATGGAGACCCAAAGAAGAGCTTGATAAGGTCTTGTTACATAATGGCAAATGAGTAATGGATACATTTTTGCAGAGCCTAAACTAAAGTGTTAATAATTACACTTTAAAATATTACTCTCTACAAAACAAGTAGGGACATGGACTACCGTAAATAATAAAATGCATGCATCTTCTTTGTTGGTGATTTTTTGCATTTCTTAGTAAAATCTGATATCCACATGTAACCAAATTCTCCAGCTGGACTGCTACAGATATAAAAGTGATTATCTTCACCATTTAAATTCTGAAATTCCATTTGCAGTGTGATATATAATTTGCATAAGAATGTAATTGATTATTCTACTACTAAAATTTGAAAGCCTACTCTATATAATTGTCTGCATATACCATTATTATATTACTAAATATAAAATAAATGTATCTCACACACGTGTCTCCCACACCTCAAAATGCAGTCAGAGACACAAGTGAAATCCTTTCTTTCTTAATTTAACAATTTAAACAAAAAAGAAAGCAAATTCAATGCAGAAGATAGGAAGTATTTCTTAACACAGAAGGAAGTGGGAGAGTGAGACAGACAGCCCAGTCAGATCGCTCCACATGCTCTGCTGTTTAGGGATCAGTTGGATTAGATAATGTGGGAAGATCCGTTATTTATTAGCTAAATGTGCATGCTGTACTAAATGATTTTCATTTGCTACTGAATGTCAAGCTGAGTGGCCATTTTCAAATCTGCTTATTGCAGTTTAGGGTTACAGAGTTTACCCCAGCAGTTTCAGAAACAGGCAGAAGCTACTACAGAGCCCCAGGCCATTGCAGGGCACATGCATGCTTATTCACTCTGACGAGGACATCTTTGAGATGTGAGAGTAAAGCTCAACTACCCAGAGAAAAAACACAAGGAGAAGGTACAGACTCTTAGAGACTATGACTGGGACAACATTGGAAGCTTGTCTCTAAAGTGAACGAATTTGTTCAATAGTTTGGAGGGTTTTTTTTTAATTGTTTTAAATCTCCTGTGTTTTTAAACTTTTCCATGTTTTACAGCACCATTCACACTATTTGTGGAGCTGGGGGTTCCAATACTTGCAATGATGTTCTTGTAATATTTCTTTTCTGCCAAACAGATATTTTGGAATTTAATCATAGCATAGCAAGTGTGTTCAAATTAATGAATTCAAAAAAGGTGCTCAGAATATAGATAAAACCACTGCAACTTTGTGAACCTTCATAAATAAGACTCTTGTCCATTTTCTGAATTATGGCAATCCAAGGCCTTTCTTGACAACATCAGGCACAAGTCAGGAGTCAAGTTCAGACTGGGCACTAGTCTATCACAAGACATATTTTCTCACAACAGCCCAATGTAACATCATATTTCAGTGAAATAAGAGAAAATCCACATGGATATCTTGAAATTGTGCAGGCTAAAAACTGAACCACATCACTGGAGCTGAGGTATAGTGGTGCTAAGTTGTGCATCACTAGTATAACATCCAGATTAAGACCCAAATCTATGCAGCTTTCTTAAAGGCGATGTCATATGCACCCCTGAAAGGTAATGGGAAAGACAATTTCCCTTCTGGGATTAATAAAATATATCATCATCATCATCATCATACTGGACAAATTCTAGCTGTAGGGTATGTCAAACTTGCTGACGATGTTGCTAATCACATTGCCAGACCATGTCATCACAACTCAGTAACTCTGGCCACATCAAATTATGTGACTGTTTGTCAACTTTAGGCATATAAATCAACTAGCTGTGTGTGGTCTTCAGGACAAAAGAAAACTCAAGGGCTCCTTAGCAATTTTTCTATATTAGAGAATTTGGAAAGGCGTCAGCTAACTCTTAAAAATTACCCAGTGTAGAGGACGTAGGCCCACCTTGTGCATGCTGCCCCACTGGCTTTCATAAGAAGAAACGGGCGATACCATATCTTAGCTGTATCGCTGACATATGAGTCCTATTATTATTTATTAGTGAAAACTTCAAGCCTTGCCCTCCATTGCTGAGGTGTTTCATTTGCACGTTGTTGAGCCACGACGATTGCTTCATTTTGATGTAATGTCTCCTCATCTGCGCCATCAGCATGACGTCGTTGTTGCCCTGTAGCTTTTACTGCATACAGGTCTTTCGTAGTAAGAAGTGACGTGCATGCAGATACCCAAAGAATTTAAAAGTACATGCGTTCGCCATCTATTGGCTGTGGTTGAGTGTGAGGCAGAGCGGACTGCTCCATACACACACACACACACACACACACACACACACAGGTCTTTTGTTTATATATGTTTAATAGCTAAAGAAAGTTCAGCTGCAATCTCTGCCTTTTTTTTTCCTTTGTTTCATTCTGTCATGGTACATAAAACATGAGACATCAGACAGACAAGCTTCATTTCTGTTTGTAAAGTCCAAAACTCCCAAGGTCCTTATTCCATTATATGCCTTGGACACCCAGATGAACATTCATTGGTTGTCATCTCTCGTGCACACAGAGCCCACCCCTACAACTGTTTCCGACTCAGTAAGATTATCTAAATGATGGCTAAGACTGATAAACCACTGGAAAGTCACATGATGTGAAATGGCCTTAAGGTTTAAGAAACAGAGTGTTTTGTTATCTATATTATTTGCCCACAAACTCTTAAGTGATCTACCTACTAATATTAGAGAGGATCCTGTAATCGATTATTTTTTCTTTGTGTCCTGCAGTGATACACGGTGTACATTGGAGTGAACCTATCCTAACCAATAATTGACTTATTGTCAGGCCTTCATAGTATTCTGAATTATCAAAATGTCATTGTCCCATGGTGCATTGCCTGGCTGTATGGGTAGGCTAAACTAGGACAGTTTGATTCTTGGATTAGAATGTGTTAAACTTTAATGAATGTTTAAATATTTAAATATATTGCATACACTAGGAGGGTGCACAACCAAGCAGAACCTAATTTCTTGGAATACATTTTTCCATTGCTACCCTACAGTACATCTTTTATAATGTCTTAACAAAAAGAGAGCAGTTGTATCCAGCAATGGGAAGCTACTGCCCATGGATATCAATTCTATTAAAGAAATGTATTCAGTTAATAAGCACGAAAGCTTCCATTCCCTACTCCCTGGCAAAAAAGGCTATAACTTGTAAAACTAAAATGAAGAACTGCACTTGGTTAGAATTCTTTTTAATGAGGATTACATATGATCAGTTGGGGAGAGCCATTTGGATTGGGTTGGTCCAGACGATGAATAAAGAGAGCAGGATTAAGTGTAGTTAAAAAAGGTGGAATAGTTTTCTTTCACATGTTGGCAGGTATCTCTTTTTTACCATACACTTCATTTTATACAATTTATCAGCATCATTCAATACAAAGTTAACCACTCAGGTATAACTTTATGTTGTTTTTGCTTAGTTACACTATATACAAAATTAACTTCACCACAGTAACACATTAAACATTTTTCCAGTACACATATTATTATTTTCATCTTCCCATGCCTCAGTGACATTTCAAAACCTCACTATTGTAACCCTGGTCATAAGAGCAATGCATCCACTGCCATATACTTAGCAACCAAACAATGTGTTGACTGTCACAAAAAAAGTGGCCATGCTGACAGAGCATAGCAACACCCCAAACACTCTCCTAACTGCCAGCATGTTCACAGACAAAAGCAGCACAAAAAATCACTGACTGCAGCAGCAGTAAACAGCAAGTTTTCAGCCTAGTTACGTTAAAAGCCCCCAGCCTTCTCCTATTAGCAGAGTTCAACTGCTAATACAATTGTACTTTTTTTTTTTACAATTGTACAATTGTTCAAGTGTTAATACAAACCAATTCCTTGTTTCTAATTATTCGTATCACAGTAGGGTCTTCTCTTTGTTTCCATACACAGAGTTTGGACGACTCCTTTGTGGAGTTCCCACTAATTAGCAGCAGACTGTTTCTGCCCCTTCTTTATAGTGATTCTTATAATGTGAGTGAAAGCAGCAGTACTCCAGGTCCTGATCATATCATAATGAGCTGGGCAGACTACCAAGAACCTCTGCTTCTCTTCTGGGATGTGTTCTTAGTGAGAGATCTCCAGTTCTCTCTTTAAAACAGAGAAGAACATGTTCTGGGCCATCTGGTGTTACTTGCCTTTTTTTACATGGTTGAAACTTTATATACGGTGTGGCCAAAAGTATGTAGACACCCCTCCAAATTGCTGAGTTCAGGTGTTTCAGCCACACTCCTTCTTAACAGGTCTGCCTCTTCCACAAGTTAATATGTGAAATTTCTGCTCTGCTAGATCTGCTCCTGTCAAATGTAAGTGTTAGTATTGTGAAATGTAAGCATCTAGGAGCAACAACAGCTTAGCCATGAAGTGGTAGACCATGCAAATTCGGAGGGGAGCCGTGCATAGATCATAATTGCCTCTGGAAGCAACATCAGTATAAGAACTGTGTCTCAGGAGCTCAATGAAATGAGTTTCAATGGATGAGCTGCTGCATACAAGCCTAAGATCAATATGTGAAATCCCAAGCGTTGACTGGAGTGGTGTAAGCACACTGCCATTGGACTCTGGAGCTGTGGAAATGCACTCTCTGTAGTGATGAATCATGCTTCACTATCTAACAGTTGTCACGCACGTGCAAGTAGGAGGACGTTGTATGGACTAAGCGAAGGTAATTCCATGCCAGGCCAGGGGGTGGTGGGGTGCACTAAACCTTCTCCTGTTATCTCAGCAGACCAGCCGCAGGAAAACATATCTGACTCAACATTGAAGAAGTCACTTCCGGTTCCGGCACTTAGACTGGCATCAGAAGAACGCCACTTCCGGTCCCCCCCTACGTCACTTCCGTTCTGATCACTTAAAACCGCCTTCTTTCCATACCTTCATCAGTTCATGTCTGGACTCCAACAGAGACACATCTCTCTACAAAACAAACCCATTGCAGCCAGGGATAATATACGGGTGGCTTCCCCAAACCTTTTTAAGTGTGTTGAGTCTGATCCTTTCACACAGTCTGATGGACGATTCTGGGTTTGGTGGATGCCAGATCTGGACTGCACAGTGCCTACTGTAATGTTTGGTGGAGGAGGAATAATGGACTGGGGCTGTTCTTCATGGTTTGGACTCGGCCCATTGGTTGCTTGGTAATGTTAACGCTACAGCATACAAGGACATTTTACACAATTGTGTTTCAGAAAGACCCTTTTCTCTTCCAGCATGTCTGTGCTTCTGCGCACAAAGCCAGGTCCATAAAAACAAGGTGGAACTTGAGTGGCTTGCACAGAGCCCTGACCTCAACCCTGTTCAACACTTCTGAGATGAATTGGAATGCCAGTTATGAACCACGATGTCCATGTACTTGAATTCAGAAATGCTCTTTTGACTGCATGGGCACAAATTCACCCAGGCACACTCCATAAACATTTAGTGGAATGCCACAATGGGGGGACTAACTCCATATTAATAATCATGGTTTTGGAATGAGATGTCCAACTGGCTCATATAGGTGTGATGGCTCGGTGTCTATGAACGTTTGGCCATATAGGGTATAGCATATTTATACCTCTTGTGGCAGATGACTGGGGACCTTGCCCCACCGGGACACCTGTAGAAGGGAAGGACCGGGAGAGGGGCAATATCTTCCCGGGGCGCAAGAGAGCAGCCCCCCGTGGATTGCATCAGATGGGAAGCTCAACCCTGTGGGGGTCCGTGGCCACCGCTAGGGGGCGCCTAGATGGTTCCAGAGCAAAGGACTGGAGCACTTCCGCCACACCAGGAAGTGCTACCGGAACAGGAACCAGGTATGCTCGGATGCTTCCGATTAAGAATCATGAGGTAAGACATGGTCAAAAAACAAAGCAAAGATCAATCCCAGGCATCAAAAAGGTAATCATCAAGACCGCTAGTTTTAAACCAAAAATCCAAATCCTAATACCATGAAAAATTCTAATACCAGGAGTCACAAAGAGAATTGTAAGTTACCGTCATGAATGATCTAATCTTGGATGATTCAGGAATGTACTTGGTTGTGCCAAAGACGTCACCTGTTACCCACTCTTGGTGAATCATGGGATACATTGTCATAGCAACTTACCACACAAAATAGCAATGCCCAAAACAAGATGAAAATAGCATTGAAAAGAATGTTACAGATTTTTAAAACATTTAAAAAACAGTTCCCTAGCACAAAGCAAATGAGGAAATTGAATTTCTTGTGTCAGAAAACCCCAAAAACACACATACTTCATTTTTATCACTTACAGAAAACCCAAGAAAAATGAAATCAAAATGCCAATTATAACAGAAACTGAGCTGTTTGGGCACCCTGACACTAACTTTACAACAACACGCTATTTTGAGTTACAAAACAGCGACATGATGTCATGCTCTCACCGCTCCCTTCTTCACCAGGTGTTGCCCTGTCCTTTATGTCAAATTTCAGAATTCCGTGCATATTTGCAGATGACACAGTGGAGGTGGATGACACATCTTGTGTTTTGTGTCAAACTTCAAAACAGATTCTTTTTTGCATTGTTCATTTAAGAAGCTACCAAATACAGGAAAGCATGAAGGGAATTATGTTTTATGTCTGAATGGTTGAGAATACCTGCATGACCACCTGAATCAAGTTAACATTACTGGACTGTACACATTTGTTCCTGTCATTACAACCACTGTGAGAAGAATTCTTTAGGACTCTACTGGTTCTACAGCAGTTCTTTGATTTGTGTTCAACTGGGTTCTTCAGTTTCGGTCCTGCATCCCAAAGCCACTGCGTTGACTCCACAGGAGTGAGTATTGGTGTTGGTGTGAGTGTGTCTTGTGGTGGTTAAGCTGCACCTTTAGGGTTGGTTCCTGTCTTCTACCTGATTAAACCTGGGTAGACTCTGCTGTCTGCGACCCAGAGTGGATTAAGTGAGGACAGAAAATGAGCATCTGGATTGATGGACGTTATGAAGTTCCATCTGAACTTTCTTACATTTTAACTGGGTCTGTTCCTGTACTGTATCTTTCTGGTGTGGATTAGCTATAAATATAAAACTCTCTAAATTTAGTGGGGGAACACCTATGTGCCACTACAATCCAAAACAAAAGCCAAGTGAACAATACATGTTTCTAAAATGGCTTATAAAATGAAGTAGGGATTCAACATTGATGTGCATACAATAAAATAAACACAAAGAAAACCCTGCCAGCACCACTGCACAGCTTCCCTTCCTGGTTCTCCCACTTGCCCGTCACCCACACACAGACCCACATACAATATCTCCCATTCTTGCTCCATGCCAAATGAGATTCTCTCCAAACTCAGCTATTAAGTTTACATTAAATTTGGCTCTGGTTCATTGTTACACAATCCCAAATCCAACAGTCAGGCTATCACAGTGCCTCCTGGCAACGAGCCCACTCAGTTGTTTAAAATTTCAGACACCCATGGCAGCTTCTAGGCTGCCTGCTCTCTTTCATCTTCAGTAGCACGTCACCTGTCTCCTGTGGGGACTGCCAGCTGCCATCTAGCATCCTGATGGAATAATTAAGGGCTTTTGCCAGTCTACCTCTGTGCTTCTGGAGAATTCTCTTCTGTGAAACCTTGTGGGCCCATTTCTAGATTTGCAATATAACACATACAATGGCATTTTCAGATCCACTCGATCCAATTCATTGTCACCAAAAGTCAAAGCTTAGTCCAGTAGCACTGGGCACAAGGCAGGAAACAGCCATGAATAGAGTGCATGTTCATTGTAGGGTCCCCTGACACACACACACACGCACACACACGCACACACACACACACACAGGGCCAATCTGGAATCACCGATTAACCAACTTGCATGTCTTTGAAAGGAAAACCTACTCTGACACAGGCAGAATGTGCAAATTACAGAGACCACTGAACATTTGATTCAAAAATCAGGATGCTGAATCCCTGAGGTGGCAGCACTACCCTCCGTGCCACTGTGCTGCCCATATATAGTACTGTCAATGTTAAGTTTGATTGTAGAAATCAATCAATTTGTGAAATAGTAATCAAAATGTAGTGTAGGTACAGAGGAACTGCCAAACGATGAAACAATGTGTTTGAGATAAAGTGATCAGGAAATTTAGAAATTCAAGAATGATAAATTACAAGGACTAGTTGGTAATAATAATAATACTACTAATAATAAATTCCTTAAATTTATATAGCGCTTTTCTCACCACTCAAAGTGCTTAACATAGGGAGTGCAGAGCCACTTTATCCACCACTAATGTGCAGGATTTACCTGGATGATGTGACAGCAGCCATGTTTGTGCCAGAACACTAACCACACATTAGCTGTTGGGTGGTGAAGTGGTGAGAGAGATAGCTAATTAGAGACAGGGGATGATTAGGAGGCCAGAATGACTAGGCCGTGGTGTGCAATTTAGCCTGGACATTAGGGTACACTCTACTCTTTACATGGGAAGCCCAGGGATCTTTAATAACCACAGAGAGCTGAGATGGATTTACGCCTCACCCAAAGGATGGCACAACTTTTACAGCTGTCACTGCACTGGGGTATTGGGATCCACACACAGATCACAAGGTAAGTGCCCCCTGCTGGCCTCACCAACTCCTCTTCCAGCAACAACCCAAGCTTTTCCTATCCAAGTACTGGCCAGGCCCAAACATGCTTAGCTTCAAATGGATGACCTGATCTGAAGTGCATGTGGTATGGCTGCTGCAATAATAATCACCAGAACAAATTTTGAACTCTTTAAAAAAGGCAAAAATAATCAAGAAGCTCTAAACGTGTTTGATTTGGAGAAACTTGCAACATATAGTGCAACAAAAATGAAAAACTATAATATATGTTTCATGCAAACTTAACCTACAATGCTACCCAACTCTGAATGAGGAGTTATACGGTAAAACATGGACTTTTGAAACTTTAATTTTCACTTTTAAAAGAGCTGAAAGTGTTTTTCACTTACCGAACTGATCCAGTCTTTGAATATCCCATGCCTCACTCCATATCTTTCTCTAAACAGATCTCACTGACCACCAAGTTGACCAAGTTGAGAAATCTCTCCTATAGCCTAGTCCTTCTTGAAATCTGTTCATTGCACGTTCTGGGTAGTCCATTTCTGATATCAAAATGTGTCCATGTGCAAGTTGGTTGACCAGTGTGTGACAATGTGTGGATCTTTTTATCCTTTTGGCCGTGTTACTCTTCCTATTAGTTTCTGTCTGAATGATAGTGGCTGCCACCTCTCCTGGCTGTTATGATACTTCCTGTAGTTTTCCCTTTTTACTGGGGTGGGCTAGAGGGGAGGTCATCAGTGTGTGAGGGTCTTTTATGTTCTTATTTCAAAACATTGTGCAATCTTTTTGTGTTTGTGCAATTCTAGAAAAAAATGATTAAAAAGTTTGAACCTAAGCTTATAAGTGGGTAAAAACAAAAGACAAAAACAGTTTAAAAGTCATATTGAATATGCCGCAGGAAACAGGAAGGGTTTAAAAGCTGGAAAATTAAAAGCTGCTATGGCATGATCAGTATTTCCACTGAAGGTCAATATTTTTGTCTAACGCAAGGGGAGTCTGTCAAACTTACCTCCTGGATCTTCTGATGCTTTTTGTAGATATTCGAGGGGGGCTTGATAATGAGTTCTTTTTCTTCTTCTAGAGTGGTGGTTCTGAGGCTGGGAAACTGTGCCAGCAATTGGAAGGGTGCCAGTTCGAATCCCATAAATGCCAGAAGTGACTCAACTCTATTGGGCCCCTAAGCAAGGCCCCTTAACCTGCAGTTGCTCTGTCCTGGGTATGACATTAATCTGCATTCAGCTCTGCAAGTAGGTCATCAACTTGCAGGGAAAACTTGGGGGTTGGTGGCAGGATTGGCTCTCCAGCCACTGTAAAAAAACTCACACTGTTCAAGTGTGGTGCTGCAGTGCACTCAAATCTCAATCCAGGTGGTTTGCCGTGTGGTGGGTACGGCAAACCACTGTAATCAGCACATGCTCACAACCTCTCTCTCTTCTTCTAGTTCTGCAGATAGTTATGAAGGAAGAAATGGAGTCATTAACTGCCTGTTATGAGGCAGTGTCTTCTGTGTATTCCTGTGTTTTCATTGTCTATTGAGGCTGTGATAGCCACACATTCTTGAATTCACATTCAGAAAGCATGTTACACCATTGAATTCAAACATACAAATAATCACAATATAATTAAACATACAATATCATAGAAACCATGTGTGAGTATGTTTCTATGCAGTTAAAATAAAAGCATACCTCAACAATGTTGCATTAAACTGCATTTAAAGTGATTACTTTCTAAATTAGCAGCCTGCAATCAGAACCATAAAATTTCAATGTAAGCATCGTTATCTGATATACCATCCCACAAGTTTTCAAAAAGACCACCACAGTTCCTGTGCCCAAAAGGCCCAGAGTTATATGCCTTATGGACAACAGGGGGTGCCACTGAGCCCCAAACCCTGGACACAACTGACAGAAACATGGTCATGGGTTCAAATTATCTCTTTATCTCTTCAAATACCTTTATAGCTCCTCTTATAACTGTTTTACACAGCACAGTACATACAGGAATGGTGAATACTGTCTTTATATCATCTTCCTTTCTTCTACACTTCCTCCATGCAAGTGTTGGCCTCTGTCTCCCAACTGAGACTCCCCAAGGTGAGGCAGAGGGCATCTTTTAAGGTGGTCTCTGGAAGTACTTTCTGTGTTTGAGCAAGGTCAGGAAAAGGTACTTCCAGTTCAGACTGAAGTTTCTACAAAAACTCCTCTAGGCTTGTTGTAACTCCCCTAGTCAGCTTTCATGATGCAAGATTATGATTCCCAGTATGCCCTGCAGGAAGGCAAATGGGAGCCATGACACAGAAGCATTGCCAACTAGTGGGCTGGAGGAGTATAAACTCCAAAAAGGCTAATCATTCCATTACCCCCACTCCTCTTACTGGCAAGGGATCAATTCCTAACCTGGTCAGGGCCCCAGTTCATCTTTGTCCTTCAATCCTACATCTTTTCCTGGCAGCGGACCACCTTTCTTACTGGATGGGATGTAGAATAATCCCACATGGCACTTACAGTCTGAATGATTGCCGCCTAGTTGCCCTCACCTCAGAAATGTCTAGAAAGTATCTATTGCTGTCGCATTATTCCTGACTCTCTGAATCCCCTTCAGTTTGCTTACCAGCAAAACAGATCTATCGATGACCCTGCATCAAAGACCCTCCATACTGCTCTTTATCACCTGGATAGTCAGAACACATAACTTTGGATGCTATTTAATGTCTCCAGTTCAGCTTTTAATACATTATCCTTTCAAAACTGGTTGCAAACCTCAGAGAACTGTAATTCCACCTGCAGCTGGACTTTTTAACAGGTAGAATTCAGGTATTTAGGATTGACAACAAAACATCATCCCCATTAATGGTGAACACAGGAGCTTCACAAGGGTGCTGTCTGAGCCCAGAGCTGTACTCTCTTTTCTCTTATAACTCTACAGCCAGATTTGACACTAATCATATCATTAAATTTTCTGATGACTACATAGTCACCGGTCTCATTACATACAATGATGAGACTGCAAACCATCAGGAGATTAACAATCTGGCTGACTGGCATCACATCAACAACTTCTTCTTGAACATCAACAAAACTTAAGAAACGATTCTGGACTTCAGGTGGGTACAGGTGACCCACTCAACCAGTCTGCATTGATGGGACAGTGGTGGAGAGGAGAGAGTGGATAGTTTCAGATTTCTTAGACTCCACAGCTCAACAAAACTGAACTGGTCAGAAAACACCATTGTCTTCATTAAAAAAGCACAACAGCACTTTCATTTCCGCGGATGGAATTGTGGTTTGTAGAAACACAAACTGGTGAACTTTTATCACAGTATTGCTGAGAGTTTACTGACAGGAGGGATCACAGTCTGGTATGGGAACACCATTCAACCTAGGAAAAGATATCACTACAAAGGGTGAGGAAGCAAGAAGAGCATATCACTCGCTCTGTTCTTCTCACAACCCATATATGTGAAATTCAGCAGAAACAGGACTAATGCAAATCTGAGCAACCCTGGGCATAGTCTGTTTAACCAACTGAGGTCAGACCACAGGTATGCTAGCATCAAAACTAGCACCTCTCGGTTCAAGACCAGTTTTAACCTGTCTGCGGTCATCTTCTCAATAATGTGCGTCATAGCTAAAATAAGTAAAGTATACAATAATATACTTTCTACATTCAACAAGATACTACCTAGTAATGTAAGTTTTCTGTTCTATATTTGTACTGTCTTGCACTTGTTTTGTTGTATTGTATATGATTGACCCGTACTATGTTTTTATGTATCTGACTTGACAGATTAAGCAACATTTCCATATTTTATAAAGAATCTCTACCTCTATACCTACCATAATCCTTGAAAACCTCAAAAGAGGACTAAAATAAATCAACAACCAGAACCTAAAAATGTTCTTCAGTGAAACTATGAACTCAGTGAAATGAAAGCAATAAATAACCTCTAATACATCATTTCCCAAACTTTCATCTAGGGTCCATGGCTGATGAAACCCCATCCATGGGTTTGATGATTGCGCTTGATTCACAGAGACAGCATCGCAGGTGGATTATGGCTGATCCTGGATGACCTCCTCAACACCCACTCTGACTATTTTATTCGATTCAACAAAAAGAAAAAGCATTGATTCATCTTATGCTCTGACGCTCAGGTAATCAAGCAGGATCCCACCACTTTGACGATCATTCTAAATTCACGGAGGGGGAACATGGAGTCACGAACACTCCATGTGAAAATGTGGGTTATAACACCACAAAGGTTGGGAAATGCTCTTTTAATATATTAAGACTGCAAATTGAACGTTATGTCAGGCACAAGCTGACAATGCTTGACTGTCAAGCTTGACTGTCAGGCAGTCATGATAGAAGTCAGACAGTGCCCCCATATTGATATTGATTATACTCCAACACTCACTCCCATACAGTAGAATGGACTTCACATTACTGTTATAGATTTTGAGTTTTGTCTTTTGGTTGTACTGCTTCAACTTCCAGATGGATCTTAACTGTTTGAATGCTAATCTAACTTTAGCTAACCTGCCCTTGATGTCTTTTTCGGTGGATTCCTCAATCTTTACTATTTCAAGCAAGTAAAAAAGCTATCTACTCATTAAATTTCAGTATTATCAATGACTAGTCAGTAATTTGATATAATATGAAACCACATCTCAACAAAAGTGAATTAAAATCTGTCAAACAAGTAGTGATCAGACTCTTTCCATCTTGCTTGACTTGGTGAATGGGAACCATTCACCACCAGCTAGGCCAGTCAGTGGTGAGGAGAGAGAACACTCTTAATAGGAAGACTAACATGGGTGTAGGAAGAATATCAGGGTGAAGTCTAAAGGAACAACTGGCAGAAGGCAGTGGACCATAGTTCTGGTTTCAACCCCAGCTCATTGTTACTGTTATACACAGTACCATCTCCTGATTCCACTCATCTTAAAACTGATGCCACCCAGTGCAGTCATTATATTTAACGGCAGTTAGTCTATTGTAGCAACCACCCTAGCAAAAGTATACAAAGTTCCTAAAAAATGGCGGCTACCTTGAAAAACAAAAATGGTGTTGGAAAAGTTGCAAGTCAATCTCCCATGAACCTCAAGTGCAGAATTAATTCTGTGGTATTCAAAAATCTCTAATGTGAAAAGAAAATTCAAAACAGAGACATAATAAGCAAATATGACAGGTAGGGCAGGCTGCCACCAAGCTGTTACTTGCTGTAAAAGAAGCACAAGAACGCAAACGTTAAGGGTGGGGACTCCATCCCCGTATATTGTAGATCCAATAAATTGAAATAACGGTCACTTCACAAAGGTGTAACACAGACATTGAATGGGAGACAACACGGAGCATTTATGAGGTGTGAACGGAAATGGGATAGCCAGGAAAGGAGGCGCTGGGGATCTTGGGATGCGTGATGTCATCAAAGGAGGACTGGAAGAAATAAGGGAACCTGGAAGCAGCAGGGACTTCAGGTTAAGGTGGTGTTTTCTCGTCTTTCCTGTTAAAATAAAAGAGAGATAGGTTAGTACACCATCGTCACCCCCTGCCTTGTGGTTTCACCCTGCTCATCTGGTTTTTTAGCTGCTCCCTACTTGCTCGTGCGTGACATAGCGAAACTGGGGAAAATGTTGACCTCAACTGGAGATATCTTCAAGAGATAGAAGGAGTACTTTGAGGAGCTGCTAAACCTAATGGATATTTTACTATCTAAGGAAGACATTCCAGATGCATTGGGTGAGGGTGTGGGGCCATCTCTGTGCCTGAGTTTGCCACGGTTATTAGAGATCTCTGTGGTCATAAGGCCAAAAAGGTGGACGAGATCCAGTTGAAATAGTGAAAGCACTGGATAGTGCAGGAATGTTATTGCTGACACACCTTTTCAGTTTTGCTAGGAAGGTTTGGACAGGGCCTTGGGATCCAATATTGAAAAGGGAACAAGACAGTGCATTCATTTGCAAGTGGATCTTACTCGTCAGCATCCTTGGGAAAGCCTACGCCAGGCCACTGGTAGGGAAATTTAGACCAAAAGTTAAAAGTGAGGAGCAATGTAGATTCTACCCAGACCATGCAGAAGTAAACTGTTTGCCTTTGCATAGCTCTTTGATGTGTAAAAGAAGTTTGTCTGTTTGGTTTATAAGTGTTTTGTAGACTTGGTAAAAACATATGACCATGAACCCTGTTTAATCTTGAGGAAGGTGCTGAATGAGCATTGGGTGCCATGGTCTCTGTTACGTGCTATTTTATCCTTACATCTGTGGAGTTCATATGTATTTGGTGTGGAGGCCATTCAGTATGGACATTAGTCTTAACTAAGGGTTGTCACATACGTGCGCATGGGGGAGAGTTTACATGCTCAAATAGTGTTATTTCTCAGCCAGAACAGGGGTTGGCTCTGTCATCTGATCCTTTCACCTCATTCATCTGCAGACCAGCCAAAGACTGTGACTCTCAGTGACATCACCACAGGTCCACCCACTGATGACATCACTTCCTGTAACCAGAACCCATCTACCTGCCACATCAGTTCCTGTTCTGGCCTCCCTCACTCCACCTCTTTCTCTAATCCACCATATTTATAGCCCAGACTCATCCTGTTCATTAGTTTGATTTTGAACTCTGCCTTGTAAAGACATTTTCTTTATTTTCTGATTTTTTGGAATACAAAGGTGGCTATCCCCATACCTTTTTTTGTCTGCTGCCTATATTTTACCACAGGGTGCATCTTGCATCTTCTGTTTGAGATTTCAAAAGCCAGAATATCATTGGTGCAGTTTAGGTTGGTAAGCATCGAGTTTAAGAACCATGAGGTCAAATCCTTCTTCTATTTGTGGATGTTCCCTTGGCCTCTGGTGCACACTGTAGCAGACCACAGTTGAGTATGATATGGTTAGCACCAGCAGATTTGGTCCTGTTCTGGTCCTTAAAAACAGTGGCTTGTTTCTCAAATGTAAGGGGTGAGCAGTACAAATACCTAATGTTATTTCAAGAATGATAGCAGAAATGATTGTGAGATTGTCCAGCAAATCGCTGCAGTAGCAGCAATTATGTATCTGTTGCTCTGGACCACAGTGATGACAAAGGAGCTAAGACCTCTCACAAAGCTTTCAAGTTGCAATTGTCATTTGTCACACACATGTGCTTAGGATGCAGCCAAAGGGTCCAAATGAGAGTGAAAGTAATGCAGAGAGAGTAATAACGCCTTTTTCCCTTAATCAACAGACCGTTGTAAGAATAACAAATTTTTTCCAGCTAACCACAACGCATTTACCTTTAACTCTTTCAGGGCAGATGTCGACTTTTGTCAGCAGGGAGGGGTTGAGAGCAGTAAGCAACTGCAAACGGTGACAAAACCTGCCGTTACATTTTAGTTCAACTCTCTTTGCTGGAAGGGAGTTTAGCTTCGTTGGTTTGACCGAGATTCCCTGCACTTGTGGGAGCAGTGAAGAGCAAACAACGACAAAAATGGCATCGACATCTGGTGAGAGATTGAAGTGAATGCACAAAGCAAATTACTCTGTGGACGACGTTTTGTATATTATCGCTGAATTGGAAAGTGAGGTAGTGGCATCAGCTGATCGATCTCCAGCTAATTGTGGTGCCGAACACGTTTGTGTAGATGAAGACTGCCACTTAAAGTGACAAGGTACAAACTAGATTGCATTGCGCTGTGACCGCAACTGCTGCTGCCGTCCCTGCCTTGACACACAAAGACACCCTGGCAGCCAGCCTGCCAAGCATTCCTGCCAGCTGCAATGCCACCAGCAAGTGTCTCGAGCCACAAGAGACTGTGAACTGGTGGTCATAGCACCCAGCAACTGATATTTTAGGTTGATTTATGTGGGATACCCATGCTTTGGATGCTTTTCAGAAAAATGTGTGTTTTGGAAAAAATATTCAGCCCTCAAAGAGTTAAGAAAGAAGTAAATGACATCACTACCATCCTCACCCAATAATGTCACTTCCGGTCTCCAGTCGATGACTTCACTTCCGTCTCATCTCTGACAACCTCATTTCTAGTTCTTGCATTAATGACTTTTCTGCATCCTCTTTTCTTCCTGTCTTTCATGATATATAAGAACCACCATTGCTGTAACAGTTTGTCGAATGTAAACTTTGCATATGACCAGAAAATCAATTCGAATTGACTGCTCTTCGGCTGGAGATTATATGGGGAAGCTTCCCCAAACTTTATCTTTGTTTTCTATTTTTGTAACACATTATAAAATGCCAAAATGAGGTTCCTGCAGTGGATTTCTGGACTAAATCTCTGTGCCTGGGAAAGGAGCTCTGTAATATAGCGGGACTTCTGAGGAGATCTGCTGTTTTTGCAAATCAAGTGGAGCCAGCTGAGGTGTTTTGGGCATGTAGCTAGGCTTCTTACAGTGGACATTACCGAACACAGCCCACTGGAACAACATTGAAGGGCAGACACAGGTAATGCTACACAGACAATCTTGTTGTGTTAATCTGAAAACATCTGGTAATTCTTCAAGAGCCACTGTAGAAAATCATTAGGAATGGAGCAGACAGTCTGACCAGACCAGTGCCAACCCTCAACAGCTTCATATGAGGGATCCCACTCCTCAGCCCCCCTTGGAAAGCCGTGGCCAGACTACTGCTATGGAGATGTAGTCCAAAAGTTAAAACCAAGGAGCAATGTAGATTCCACTCTGGCCACGGAGAAGCAAATTGTCTTTGCAGAGCTGTATGAGGTGTAATGGGAGTTTGCCTTTTATAGACTTAACCTTAGCCTAATGTACTTTGCTTTACCCTTGGCTTATCACACAGTTATTTACTCTTTAGATCAATGTTTGCATTGCTATATTAAATTCTCTATTTGCATGTCATGTGGTGCTTTGTGTTTAATTTCATAGTATTGTGTATTATTTGTAATATATAATGAACCGCGCTTGTTAAAAGAAGAGTGCTACATAAAAATTCAATAAACTGACCTTAAATTAAAATGTACTTCATTCACAATCGAGTTCAATTGATTATATGAATAGAAAGTCTTTTCTTGTTCATGTTTGAGACTGGAGCTATGAACAGAATTATACAACAGATGCAGCGCTGTCTGCAATAAACTCAGCACTTCCTGGCTAGAAAAGTTTTTTTTTTCTTTCTAATCACAGGAAGATGCAGTCATATCATGAAATATTTGCTAAAAACAGCCAAGCAACATTGGAACATTCTGGTGGGTGGTCGGTGGAGCTGGGATGCCGATGATTTGGTCCAATGTAGTGATTTGAGATTTAAGAGCATTTGGACAAACCTGCAACGAGCCACACAGCTCAGTCACTACACATGCAGGGATTTCTTTAACTCAACTGAAACACACCATCACAGCTCAGAGGCAATCCACACCAAAGTATTAAAAACAAATTTAAAAACTCCATCACACCAGTTCTGATCAAATTTCTGCAAATGAAATGAAATAAAAAGAGAAGCAGGCCCACTGATTTGCCTAGACCAGATTTGAGGATGCTCATTTGAATTTGGCAGAGTTCTGATCATAACACGAGCAAAACTAAACAGGAACAAACAGTCTTTAAATAATGGCATTCCTTCCCATTAGCAGGGATGATTATCAATTATTTTAATAAAAAGGAAAAGAATCAGGACTAAGACCGAAGTGGCCTGGATCGTCTTTGGTCCAATACCATGGACTGAATTTCAGGGCAAAATAACTAGAAAGATTACAATGTGCAAGCTCTTGAGGTTACTCAGACCCAGTTGCCTCGAAAGCTTGCATATTATAATCTTTTTAGTTAGCCAATAAAAGGTGTCATTTTACTTGACTTCTCACAACATCCATAATGGCTAATACGGTACAACACCCTAGTAGTTTGAACTAATAAATCTAATTGTATGAGCTTTGCAAACGGAATTAGCAACTATGACAAGGTTTATCAGATAAAACAGGGACTTCGTGTTTGATTCTACCTGTTAGGAGATAGACTAGATTTTGTGTTTTTCATAATTTGCTTTCGTGGTACTGAAACTGTTAAAAGAAGCTGAGTTAGCTCTGCCCAAACCATTATTTCATTCCAAGTCCTCAAATTAATTCTCTTATCATTTTGGACATGAATATCCATCTCTTACAACACTGTATAGTGTGAAACTCTAATGTTATTCCTTTAGTAATAACATTGGCTATAGGCGAGTCGTATAATACATTTATCTCATGAACAAATGATTTGTAAAGCTAAACGTGCCTACAGCTGTGAATTAGAACAATGTCATAGTGTTAGAGTTTGGAAAGCCAAATTATATTTTTGTGGCACATTTAACTTTCTTTGGAAAGAATGATTGATGGAATTATGATAGCTAATGTTGTGAAAAAGCACCAGTTCAAAACACACTTTGTAAAGATGCCCACTAGTGTGGAGAAAGCACCATCAAAAAAACCCTGACTAGAAACCGAAAGGGTCGAGAACAAATCTTTATAAAATAAAAAGGTTTATTTCCACAAAGGCTCTGCAATTCACCAAGCTCCACAGAGCACAAGGAATTGCCTGAAAAGGCAAGATGATACACAATGAACAAAGTCTCAATACAGAATACAGAATGAGTGGTCAAAAACTGAGCAGAAGTTAAAAAAAATAAATAATAAATAAATAAAAATCAGAAAACACAAAATCCAACGACAAAGTCGAGAAACAAAGCATAGGTTTGAAATCTAGAAAATCGAAAGGCAGTAGCAAAGACACAGATACTCACAAAAACTCTCCACTCCCTAGGACAGGGGTGGCAAACTCCAGTGCTGGAGGGCGCAGTGGCTGCAGGTCTTCATTCTAGCCATCTTCTTTTGCCTTCATTTTAATTAACTTGATTGAGGCCTCTTAGTTGTTTCTTTTTCTTTAATTAGCTGCCAAACAATAATGAGATACAAAACAAGGTGCCACATGACTAGCTCACCTGTGCCCATCACACAATATCTGAAAATAAAAAAAGGTGAAGGTCTCAGTAAGGTTGATCTCTCAAGTCCCCAAAACATTTTGACCGTGTTCTTAGAAAAAACAGAAAATCAACAGTTACGCAAATGTCTGCAGTGTCAGAATGAGAGCAGCAACAAGCCATAGAATTAAATAACAAGTTTAATTAACAGCAAGAATTGGCTTCTCATTAAGAAACTGGTTGGAGTGAAATTAGTTGGAGTTTGAAGCCCCAATTCAGCTGGTCAACTGCTGACTTGTTTCATATTTGATTTCTGTTTGGCTGTCATTTAATGAAGAAAATAATTAATTCAGAGCACTGAATCCTTAAAAACAGGGCTGTTAAAATGAAGGGAAAAAGAAGTTAATTAGCAGTGAAAACTGGTCACTGATTAGGAAAAGGCTTAGAATGAAAACCTGCAGCCACTGCGGCACTCCAGGACTGGAGTTTGCCACCCCTGCCCTAGGGCATTCAATGAAGGGCAAGGAACCATGGGAGGCTGTCCTTAAACAGGGTGGAGGGCCATTCCTGGTGGTGATGGGCAAATGACCCCGCCCCTCAGGGGGACCACCCACAAAACATGACCAAGGCCCTTCCCCTTTTTTAACATACTCTTAGAAAAACATACATAATAAACGAAATAAACATTCATACAAATAAATGGCATAAAATAGCACAAAATAAACAAGAAACAACACTTTGAACCCCAGCCAGGGGAGACATGTTGGCTGAAACGTGACAGCTAATGCTTTACTAATAACTTAAGTATGTGTATTAGTAATAAATAAGCAATGGTAGCTGGGAAGTATAGTTGGGTCTTTGTTAGGCTTGGGAAGTTTGGAGATGTGGATGTATTTCTGAACTATATATTTTATCTTGTCTATCATTATGATTAACAATAATAACAATACATACCATAAATGATTAGAGAATTGGAATTGGAAGCCATCCAGCCCTGAAAACTTATTTGTTTGGCAGAAGATTTAATGCTTTATGAAATTTATCTCATGTGAGTGACTTATCTATTGTAGCTGCATTTTCTTTGGTCAGCTATGCAATATCCAGAACTGCTGACAAAGTGTCCGTGTGTGCCGGCTTTAGGGTTAAACCTGACGGTTTTAGTGCTAAACTTGATGTTTACAATCTGCTGCAAGGTTCTTGAAATTTGGCAGCTATGGCGTGCAGTGTTTGTTTAGTATTCCCACTGTAGTCTTTAATCACAGGGATAAATGTTTTTTCTTGATTCTGTTTTAAGTGATTAGCCAGATAGTTCCCTGATTTATTACTATTTCAGCAGCCAAAGTGCCATAATCTCACCCAGTGCTGTTTCTTTGATAAATACTGAGCAGTCTGTGTGTCTTGATTATGTGTGCATCAAAAAATTTAGAAAAGTGAAGAAGAAGACTGTTCAACATTCCAGGGAGCAGTGCCTGGAAAGCAGAGTTCCTCCTGTTAACACAAGCGTTATCTTAGCTTTGGAAATAAAGGCAGTAACCATGCAAAAATAATGACATTCAGTTTAGAAAACTTGCCACGATTGCCTTTTTGGGGGAAGAATTCTGAGCTCATTACCACCAAAGGATTACTGCTTGTAGAAATGTGCCACACTGGAAGTCCCTTTAACTCTGTCTTTGGAGAAATGGTGACGACAACAGGCAAGGATCAGGAAAGAAAGCCAAAATCAAGGCCAGGAAAATGAGCAATGGTTAAAAAGCCAAAATACTTCAACCAAACTCATGAACCAAACATTAAACAGACAAAAGTTCTAGGTCTCTAAAATTATATATCACAAATTAAATGCCAATCAAATATTTTTTTATTTGGCCAGAAATGTGGACAAACAGTGTAATGCAGTGTAACCTTAAATAATCCCAAAGTTGTGATATCACGTGTCGTTGCTTTCTGGAGATAATGGACTGTTGCTATTAACAAAACAGCTGCAGCTTCTAGGAAAAACAAAAAAGGTGGCATCTGTGACCCCAAAAGAAACACAAAATTGCAGTGTGGTGTGATGCCCCATGACAGAAGCCCATCACATTGTCCCTTGGTGGGGCATCTCGTAATTTGTAGACTGAGGATGGACCAGCAGTAAGCAAGGAGACAGGCAAGATTTATAGTGCAAAAAAGCGTGTGTGTTTACTGCAAAACAAAGAATTAAAGTGTCCACAGTGGCTCTTAAAAACATGTGAGCTTGTGATGAATAAATAGAAGTTAAAATTATTCCTTTAAAGAGCCACATATAGCAGTCTGTCAAATTCAGAGAGATCAAATCAGTGCGTAAAAGCCGATTCAAAAGAAAACTCTAGTTTCTTTTGGACAAAATTGATACTGGCCCAGAGCATCACACTAAGTGCAGACCCCAGGCAACTTGCTCTTGGCCACCACTTCCCAGAGTCCTGCACTTAGCAGCAGCTTCACTCGTCTTCACACACAGCTCTGCCTTTATATGCTACCCTCTGAAGGTTTTATATTTCATCTGCCTTCATTGCTAAGGCTAAAAGATAAGCAGATCCAGAGCTCTCCTCTCAGCTGGGTCGTACTTCCCCCTCTCTTGCCACTAATGATAACTCGTATAGAGCCCCCCTGCACCACTCTCACCTCGTCTCTCTCACTTTGCCATTTCTCTGTTCACTCTTGAACCCACTCTTCTAAAAGTTTTTTCTCTTTTGATTTCTATTCATTTCTCTTTTTTCTTTACTTAGCCACTCTTCATTTTATCTGAGCCATCCACCTCAGCTGCCACTAAATGGCAGTCACCTCCTTAAAGCAAGCGTACATGCATGCTGGAACCAATTAATTAGTCAGTTAAGTAGCAAAATCTAAAACACTACTAAATTATTCCACTAAAATTTTCCATTTGGACGCTCCCCAGCACATGCAGCAACATAATCAAAAAACATTTTCACAATAATAAGAATAAAAAACAAACTAAAACAAAAAATTACTCATAAGGGTTCTGTTATGTAACTGTAGCACCAAAATTAATAAAAGAGCAAACAGGCCTCAAAATGTCACCAGCTAGACCAGGACTTCACTGAGTCTGCTTCAGAAATAGACCTCACTCTAGGCAGCCTGGCCCCAAATTCAAAGGGCAAAAATAAGGTAGAAAGGCTCTGCCTGAAGCAAACAACCCAAATTTAAGAAGTCTGTAATCCAGCAATCCAAAAATCCACAATAAGCATAAATAAAATAAAATCAAGAAATGTGCTTATAATTAAGAGCTTGACGCCACAAACCACAACCATCAACGAACCTCCGAGGGACCTTCTCTCCTCAACATGAATGTAAAGGCTGGGGGCGGTCCCTTAGCAGTGATGTCATGGCGGCCCCGCCTCATAGGGGCTCCACTCACAAAACACCTCGAATGTATCCATGAGACACTTTTGTACAATACATAACTACTAAATGATATTTAAGCACATCAATATTAAAAAAAAATTACAAAAAACACATATAAAAGAATATGTCAAAAATGGACAAAAAATGAAGAATATACTGAAATTTAGCAGACCCCAGAATGCTAATATCATGACAGCTTTGAGGACAATGTCACAGAGTTAGCCTTTTGCAGATGTAGTCAATAACTTGACATGTGAGAATAAACATTTCTATGTTAAAAATTGCAAATTATTTTACCAAACAGACATATAGAAATATAGCAAATCGAGGTAAAAAACAGATACAGTGATCCCTCGCTATATCGCGCTTCGCCTTTCGCGGCTTCACTCTATCGCGGATTTTATATGTAAGCATATTTAAATATATATCGTGGATTTTTTGCTGGTTCGCGGATTTCTGAGGACAATGGGTCTTTTAATTTCTGGTACATGCTTCCTCAGTTGGTTTGCCCAGTTGATTTCATACAAGGGATGCTATTGGCAGATGGCTGAGAAGCTACCCAACTTACTTTTCTCTCTCTCTCTCTTGCGCTGACTTTCTCTGATCCTGACGTAGGGGCTGTGAGCAGGGGGGCTGTTCGCACACCTAGACGATACGGATGCTCGTCTAAAAATGCTGAAAGATTATCTTCACATTGCTACCTTCTGTGTGCAGCTGCTTCGTGAAGCGACATGCTGCACGGTGCTTCGCATACTTAAAAGCTCAAAGGGCACGTATTGATTTTTCAGTTTGTTTTTCTCTGTCTCTCTCTCCATCTCTCTCTCTCTCTCTCTCCCTGCTCCTGACGGAGTGGGTGTGAGCTGCCGCCTTCAACAGCTTTGTACCGGCGGTGCTTCGCATACTTAAAAGCCAAACAGCCCTATTGATTTTTGACTGCTTGCTTTGTTCTCTCTCTCTCTCCTGACGCGCACTCCTTTGAAAAGGAAGATATGTTTGCATTCTTTTAATTGTGAGACAGAACTGTCATCTCTGTCTTGTCATGGAGCACAGTTTAAACTTTTGAAAAAGAGACAAATGTTTGTTTGCAGTGTTTGAATAACGTTCCTGTCTCTCTACAACCTCCTGTGTTTCTGCGCAAATCTGTGACCCAAGCATGACAATATAAAAATAACCATATAAACATATGGTTTCTACTTCGCGGATTTTCTTATTTCGCAGGTGGCTCTGGAACGCAACCCCCGCGATGGAGGAGGGATTACTGTATTTTCATTAAAAAGTAGGCATCTCTCTAGACGAAGAATAAAATTCAAGGACAGGAACAAACCTCAGCCCACTCCTCAGCATTACGGGACCACACATAAAAGATTTTTCACAAAAGCAAAACGTTTTTTTTAAAGGTGTGGTTTTTTGTGCTTTTTATTTTTTCTGTTAGAATTTTGCAGCAAATTTCAGATTTTCACTTTATATGAAATGACAGTCTGACAGCATACAGCACGTGTGCAGTGAGATGACAATGACAAACACAGCAATGCAAAGCACTAAAACATAAATGAGAGAAGAGAACGAAAGAAGATACAATAAAGAAAAAAACAAAATAAATATAAAGTGCAAAACTGGTTTAAAAATTCCAAGACGGCAACCTGAGCACCCTCAGAAGTGGCCGCGCTGCTGTATGTAATCCTCAGCTATTCTGCGCTCCATATTTAACTGATGTGATTTATATTGGCCATTAATGACGGTTCATTAGCATAAGTGCCTTAACATTCTGCCCAGAGGAATGATCCAGAACTGCTAGATTACCCCTAAGGTCTTATTTGTTCTTCTCTGGGTCTGTCTTATAGCTGAATTTAAGACTGCAATTTCAGTACAAAACTGATAACTGGCAAACAAGCAGATCTTGTACACTAATGTAAAAAAAAATGTTCTTTTTAGCTGTGATGAAAATCAAAAATAAGTTTTGAACTTAAAAAAAATTATGATGAGAATCAGAACATTAAAAAACTGAGCTGATGTATAAACTCAAATTAAAAATAGGATTGCAAGCAGTGCCTTTTCTCAAACTGTGCTTAGAAATGTTTTGAGGAAACTCATGGACCACATGAAGGGGGTGAGGTGAGAATCAGCATAGCAGACAAACAACAACAGAAGGAAAGGACTACTGCTGGGGGCTGATGGAGTATATGTTTGTAAAGAGTGCCAGGATTTAATAACTCAATGGCACAGAAAGAGATGCGGGGCAAGTAGGGGGTGTCATGTGACGTTACAGCAGCCCAATAATGCAGCTCATTGCATCATACGTGGTCCTTCTGGTGGGTGTTATGGTGCACAAACTAAATGTGAATTGCCTAAACCTTTGAATGGTAGCTGAAATTCAAGACAGTAGGGGAAACCTGAGACCACTAGACAGAGCTCTTGGTGAACAATCTCGACGGGCATTCCTAGTCTGGCCAGCAACAGTTTTGGAGAACCCAGGAAGCAGGACCTGGTTAGGGCTTTAAAGGTCCTTCTGTCCTTGGAGCTAAGTGGTCAGTAGGGTGAGGATTCTGCTGGTGGGTTGAAGAGAAGCCAGGGTTGTGCGTAGGCATCTGGAAAGGCAGACAGGCATGCAAATCTTGCAATACAGTCGCTAGGTTCAGTGGGAGAGCCAGGTTATTGTTGACGCTTGGTGCTTCCTTGTGTGATGCTCTTGCTCAGTATGATTAATAAAAGGCTTTTCAATTCTGGCTCAAAATCACCCCCTACTGACCACAACACTGAAATTCTGTACTGTCAGTTTTCTGTTAATTCTGTATTCCTCAGTTTGAATGGGGACTTACAATGTGATCAGATCTCAGAACAATTTGCCACTTTGGGTTTCTCATTTCTAGTGATGGGCAAATCCCACTGAATTTACTTTGCCACAAGTCAATGGTGTGAATTAAGGCGCTATATAGGCGCCCGACCCGGCAAAGATTCACACTGAGGCACTTGTGCAAATAACAAGACTTTATTTTTCTCTTCAGCCATCTTCCCCGTGCCCCACAGACCCAACACAGTCCCAATGCACCTCAATACCAACACAGCAATCCTTCCTCTGGCACCACCACTCCTCTCAGGCAACCTCGTCCTCTTCCTCCCGATTCTGGCTCCTGAGTGGTGAATGCTGGCCCTTTTTATAACCCACCTCTGGACGGGACTGTAGAGGTGTCCAGATGGGCTCCGGGATCCTTGCAGCACCCCCTGGCGGCCATCCCAGATCCCCACAGGGTTGTGGAGAACTCCATCTCCCAGGAAACCCTGCGGGAAACTGAGGCGCCATCGTCAGCCAGGGAGGCTGCCACCAAGCATCCCAGTGGAGGTAGTGAGACGTCCATGGTTGCTCCCCCAAAACATATGTGGAAGGGGCGTCCCATGGGGAAGGAGAAACTGAACTAGTGCGATGGTCTTCTAAGTGTCCCTAATGGCCAGGGAAATGTCTACCAACTGCTCCAATTATTGTGACCAAACAATTCTACCAGAGCTGTAAGGCAGCATTGCTAACCATTGCATAGCCATGCCTCCCTAAGATAAAATGAATAGAATTAAATATCAGAACATTAAAATTTCTAGCAGACAGGAGACATAATTCACTACATGTTGCCCACCACTGATTTGATAGCAGCTACTCACCTTTCTCGAACCAAAAGTGCAGGTTTTTCTTCCCCTGACACTTTTGCATGTTTATTGCCACTACTACCATATAAGCACAACACTAAAGCACGTGAATTCTTCATCTCATCCTGTTTTCATTGACTGCACAGCACTCTGGGTAATAGTATTAAAAGGAATGGGCTCACTATTAAATAGAGGACACATACAAAAAAGACATAACCTTTGAGATGCGAGTACACTGACACATTTCCAGTTTCCGTTTGCATGAGTGTTTTGTGTTTAAATGTAATTAGGAGAGAGTTGACAATACTTTAAACAATGCAGCACGTGGTCCCCCTACTGTTTAATGTGCACAGAGACTCTACTGCGGCGGAGACTCGACTGGTGAAGAAGGGTGAAGGGGGTTTTTCCTGAATGATTTCTGTGTGCGGACCACCGGTCATTTTATCGAACCACACGGGGTTCCCCTCAGTGAGTTCACTACACGCACTACTATGATTAGCGTTATATACTCGAGTTGTCCTATACTACATTGGCTGCTACTGTTCTGTGATGTTACGCTAGCCTCACAAAGCATCATGGGGCACTGGGAAAAAAAAAATTGTCTAAGTAGACTGCAAGGCAAATTTCCAAGAATGTATTTGATAAATATCACTGGCAAATGTAACACATTTACTGTAAAAAGTGCTTTTGTCGATCAACACTACTCATTTCTAACAGTAATGTAGCATTGCAATTAAATTCCACATTCAGCGACAAAAATGGGGATATATTAACTGGTGTAGGGACTGACTGAACACTAAAGAGATACCGAAGCTACCTCAGAATTGAGGTTTGCTTCACTGCAGAACCCATAAAATAGTTAAGATAAGCAACAGCAGGAAGGCAGGCCACAGGGATACACCAGTCCAGTACAGGGCACCTCACACTCCTCCTCAGCTATGTGATGCCAAAAGCCTTCCCAGGTTCAATACGCATTGCAGCTGGACACCCAGTTTGTGTGCCCATGCAGTGCTAATTACTAAACTGGGCCTTTGCAGTATGTGTTGCATGAGTGTATTGATTCAGCCTACTGATCTGATGTATGGTTATTGACTTTGACAATGACCGCTCTGCAGACTCAGTCACATAGAGCAAATCAGGCTGCATATTTCTGGATTTTGGAAGGAAGTCCAAGACAATGAGTATGGATATGGAGGCACTCACAAACTCCACAAAGAATTTAACTGGGATGCAAGGTTTGTGATGAGTGAAATCAGAACTCCACCAGGACAGTGTAAACACATATTCTCAGCAATCTAGCGTTTGCTCTCTTCATGAACCAATGAATGCAGAGGTTTCTTTTTTATTTACACAATTGCAAAAGAAATGGCCTAATAGTGAACCGCATTTGTGAAAGGAAAGAAGGTCAGCCAGACTGGTAATCAGAATGTGCCGAAGCCCACCCAGGGAGACCATGAAGGTGTTGAAGGTTGTGAGAGTAAGGACTGCGTGAAGCCCAAACAAAGCTAAGATGACTTCTAGCACATTTAACTGGGTTGGGTAATTGATTCATTGTGAGTCTAATTAATGGGGAGTGAGCTGTCCTCAACTTGAACCCTCCGTTAAAAGGAACAATTCAATAATTCATCTGGGTCTAATTGCAAAATAGATAAATCGGATGATATGGAGTGCATTTAATCTGTTACTTACTTGGAAAGGGAAGGATGACAAACTGGTAAGCAGGTTGAAATGAATCCCCATAATGAAGTAAATGCCACAATGTTGCTCATTAAAATGTGTAAACTTGAAAATTAATGAAAATAAAAATAATTTGCGGTGTGATCATGGGTGTGTGCTTGAGTGTGCCCTAAGATTTAGGGTTGGTGCCTGCCAAGCACCCAATGCTGCCTCCCCATACCCACGAATTGTGATTAAGCAGGATCAGTCAATAGGTGGATGGGTGGACCTCCACTGTCTGCTTTAGAAAGCAGCTGGGAACTCCATTGTTTGAAATCACCAAATTAAGTGAATAGTGAGAAATACATAAGGAACTAAACTGTTTCTACATAGAAGTGAGCCACTGAAAAAATATTCAGAGTCCTTAATAAACAGGGATTCATTCTAATACAGAGTTTCCCAACCTGTGGGCCATGGTAACATTGCACGTGGGTCTTGGCCATCCCCCTCCACTGTCACTGCTCTGATGATAGCTTTTGATTTACAATGGCAGCTTCGCAGGTGGGCACCATGGCCGATCTCCCCAACCCCTGCTCTGAAAATCAACATCGAATCACCAAGGAGGAAATCTATTGACGATTGCGCTGGATCGCTCATCTAACACTCTAGTGATCATACAGTTCTCCCACTGCCCGCTCAAACGATCACGCTAAATTCACGGATTGGATTGGTGGGCTGTCTTAATGTATGGGCACAATGAACACTGGCCGGGGCCCTCAGGAGCATATGGGCCTGCGATGTTTCTTATGCCTATGCATGTTTCTCTTGTGCTATCAAAACAGGGGCCCCAGTGTAGGGCCATCTTAACGTATGGGTACGCTGGGCATTTGCTTGGGGGCCCCATGCTAATCTATGTATGTTGTGAATTGCTGAGTGGTTGTGTAGGTAGGGACCCCAGCGCACTACTTTGCCCAGGGGCTTATGACACTGTTAAGACAGCCAGGCCCCCAAGTGAGTCATAAACACACTGGCAAGTGAAAAACTGGGTTGTGACACCACAAAGGTTGGGAAACACCATTCTAGTGGAATAACAAGAGAAGCAAAGTTAGAAAATGTAAATGCATTAAAGGTGAAGGTAAGTTAACACCACAGGGCTGATCAGTACATTAATCCCTTCACTCATCCATCTATCCACTGTGGCAGACGGCTGGGGCCCATGCCCGGCCGGGACGACCCTGCAGCATATGTTCCAAGGGAGCAAGCATGGGAGACATAATACCTCCCCCTGGACGCTAGATGGCAGCCTCCCTGGGTTGCAGCAGTGCCTCAGACTCCCGCAGGGCTTCATGGGAGTTGGAGTTTGGTGCAGCCCTGTTGGGTTCCACAGGCACCGCCAGGGGGTGCTGCAGTGGGAGCGGCTGGGCCCTTCTGGGGAGTAGTTTCACCACACACGGAGGTGCAGCCGGGTGTCGGCAATCAAGCACCTGGAGCACTTCCGGGTGCCTAATAAAAGGAGTCAGTGACCACCACTCAGGAGCCTGAGTCGGGAGGAGGAGGACGAAGCTGCCTAGGAGGAGTGGAGGATAATACCTTAATTTATTGGTGTTTTGGTGTGTGCTGTGCTTGGGACTGTGTACTGCCTGTGGGACACAGGGAAGACGTGCGCCCACAGGTGAAGAAAAATAAATAGTTGTTTTATTTTACGTGTGCCTCCATGTCCAGTCTGTGTCTGGTCAGGCGCCTATATAGCACCTTTCATACAACTTTTATGAATACAGTTATTAACAGACAAGGTAACTAATATAGATAAAAGCTGAAATTCAAGACAATGTAACACAATTCTGTTAGGTTTTGAAAACCTACTTAACCTGATTACGCCACCTTTAAAAGGGAGATCCTTGCCCAGTATGGTCTGTCTAGCACCTGCCAGGCTTAGCATTGCCTGGAGATTCAACAACAGGCCCTATGAGGCATTTGACCTGTGGGAGCAGCTAGTCTGGTAGCTCCAGCCAGGTGAAAACATACTGGAGTGCGTAGTGTGAATGGTTGCAGCCGATTTCCTGGTGCACACCCTGCCTGAACACCTGGTCCGACCAGTCCGACAACAACCCTGGACGGAAATGGAGTCACTGGTTGAAATCATTGAAAGGCACTGCTCCGCCTCGCAGTCAGAGCAATCAGATGATCAGTGCCTTCCCTGCTTCAGCCAGAGCAGCAGAAGCAAAAGCAACCCTTGAGACGCTGAGATGCATCCGAGAAGTAGGGAGCGGTCATCCCTTCCACTTAGGTGTTACTGATGTAGTAAGCCGGGATATACTGTGGCAACCTTCCCCAAAGCAGACGACCCTATGGAGTGTGGCTGGACTGGTGAGAGAAGGTATTGTTACGTGGTCACGACTAAGTCGCTCGTTGCTCCTTTTTCAGGCATGGCCAGACTGAACAGGCACCAGGTTCAAGCTTTCTATGACACCAACAGCAGCGTCATCAGTGTTGCCGGCCATTATGTCCGGTCAGAACAGTATTACCAAAAACAACCATTCTTGCCTGTATTCACAGAGAGACTAGGGACTACCCCACTGCCATTGCTGGATGGTTGTCCATGGACAGCTGAGTCATTTGAGGGTGGTGGTGGTCCCAAAGCCTACTTACACCTTGATCCTGGGAAGAGACTGGTCCCAAATTAAACCCAACTGCAACCGGCCGTGTGCAGCTGGTCCTATGAAACTGATAACAGGTGAAGGCCAAATGCCAGAGGGGAGTCCCAGCCATGCAAGACAACAGGTAAGGGGGCATCCACTCAGTATGACCTCGCAGACCTGAAATAAAAGGAGGTTACGCCAGGTTTCGAAAGTGACCCACGTACCCCGTCACTTGACCCTGAAGGTTCATCTGAGGGTCTCTCCGACACCTTAGCCACCAACGATTCCAACCTACCTTGCCCCACTTCATCATCTAGAATGATCTATTATATTAGGTGACAGAGGACCAGGAAGGGATAAAGAGTCAGCTCCTTGTCCCCCGACCATATCGTTGGGAGGTATGTAACCTGACCCATGCTCATTTACTGGGGGGTCATTTAGGCCCAGAAAAACCCTTGCACATGTCACTGCATACTTCTATTGTCCAGGCATACATGAGGAGGAGAAGTGATTTTGCAAATCCTGTCCAAAGTGTTAATTCACCCAAATACCCCAATAAGATCATGTCCCTCTTGTCCCCTTGCCCATTATTGTTATTCCCTTTGAGAAAATAGGCATTGACATAGTAGGGCCCTTCAAACCATTGTCAAGGGGATACGAATACATCCTCATTCTGGTTGATTAAACCACTCAATATCTAGAGGCCACTCGGGTGGCTACGTCTAAGGTAATTGCCCAGGAATTCATAAGGGTTTTCTCACGGATGGGCATCCCTAAGGAGATCCTCATGAATCAGAGGACACCCTTTATGTCCCAGAGCTTTAAGAGAATCGATAAACCTCCGCATTCTCCACCTCAGGATGTCCATATACCACCCTCAAATAGACAAGCTGCTGTATGGTAGGCAGCTCGAAGGACTGCTTGACCTCATCCAAGAGGGTTGTGAGGAGGAAAACTCCATGTTTCGCAATGTGGTTGAGTATGTTGCTGAGCTCAGGGATTGTTTCAAGCGTTTGCAGATGGCTGTGTGAGAACACCTAGAGACTGCACAGCGTGCACATGCCCGGCTGTACAATAGGAACCCCTGACTATGTGAGTTCTGTCCAGGGGACCAAGTTATGGTGCTCATCCCCACAAGTCACTCTAAGCTCCTACAACATTGGTAAGGGCAGTTTGAGATTAAAGAAAGAAAGGAGCTGGTGGATTACCTAGTATACCAACCGAACAGGCATCCGATGGAGCACATATATCATGTGTGGAGGACGGCTGGGGACCTTGCCTAGCCAGGATGCTCCTGTGATGGAAGGACTGAAGGAGATGACAGGTTCATGGCAATACCTCTCCCGGAACAACAGAGGGAAACCCCCCTGGATTGCATCAGGGCCACGGGCTTAAAGCTTGGAAGCTCAACCCTGCTGGGGCCCGTGGCCCTGAACTGCAGCACTTCCACCACACCCGGAAGTGCTGCCGGAAGAGAATCACCTGGTGCACTATAAAAAAGGCCACCTCACACCGTTTGGAGAGTTGAGAGGTGGAGGACAAAGTTTGCTGGGAGAGGAGTGGAGGTGGCAGTGAAAAGAAAGAGAGAGAAGAAGAAAAAGATTTGGGTGCTGTTGCGTGTGGACTTTGTTTTATCGGTGGGAAATGGAGGAAGGTGTTTCCCATGGAAAGAAAAATAAATAAAAGTGTTTTGCTCTTGTTTGTCTCTGTGCCTGTCTGTGTCTGGGTTTGGGGAGCTGGAAGTCCCCGTGGCTTTCACACATGTTAACCTCCTGAAACCCTGGGTAGATCGTGACTCCAAAGATTATCACTGTACTCAGGGGCCAGACAATTAAATTATGGGGATGGACTCGGTCCTCAGCAGAAAGCAGACCTGGGAGCCATTACAGCTTCATTTAAAGGGGTGGTCAACCATTGGCCGGGCCGCACTATGTTGATTGCCCATGACATCATCATGGATCTGGGGACAGTCATCCGTGAGTGATCATACCGACTTTCAGAGGCAAAGAAGGCAGAGATAGAACTGGAAATACAACGGATGCTGTAGTGTGATCAAGGCCAGTTATGGCCCCTGGTCCAGCCCGATTATATTGGTCCCAAAGTTGGCTCAATCAGATTTCTCGTTTTGATGCCTATCCCATGCTATAGGTGAACGAACTTTTGGAGCACCTAGGTAACACCCGGTAGCTGTCCACCCTTGGCATGACAAAAGGCTACTGGACGATCCCCTTGTCAGCTGCTGTAAAAAAGAACACCGCGTTTAGCACCCCAACTGGTCACTGGCACTATCGTGTCATACCCTTTGGGCTGCACAGGCAACTTTTCAACTTCTGGTGGACAGACTGCTCAGGCCCCATATTGCCTACAGTGCTACCTATATTGACGACGCTGTCATCTTTTCCTGCACCTGGGAAGAACACTTACTGCACATTTGAAATGTTCTCCACGCCAGCCACGATGCAGGTCTCCGGATCAATCCTCAAAAGTGTTATTTAGCAAACAAAGAGGCAACTCCAGGCATTCCTAGTGGTGGAATCCAAAGGTAAAGGCCGCATTCCATGATTATAAGGCCCTAAGATCTGCTCCAGTGTTATTATCTCCCGATCTCAATATTCTGTTCTTTCTCCAGACCGGTGCCTCAGACACTGACCTGGGCGCCGTGTTAAGCCAAGTTTCGATGGAGTAGAACACCCCATTATGTACCTCAGCCAGAAACTACTGGACTGGGAGACGAAATATGCAGCAATTGAACGGAAGGCCCTGGCCATTAAATGGGCTGTCACTTACCGAAAATATTACTTTTTGGGGTGTAGGTTCTCCTTAGTTATGGACCGCCCACTGCCGCAGTGGCTCTGCTCACAGTGGGACTCAAACCCTAGGATAACAAACTGGTTTTTGAGCCTCCAGCCCTACAAATTTGATGTACAACACCGCGGTGGGGCTCTCCACGCCAACTCCAATGCCCTTTCCCGCATCATGACCTGATGGCTAGGTCCACTCACCCCTCTGAGCTAGAGTTACGGGATAGGGGTTGTGTCACTCGTGTGTGTCCTGAGGATTCCTTCACAGGCTCAGTACTGGTTTGTAGTGTGCCTGGAGAATACAGCAATCTAGTAATGAGCATCTTTCTGCGTTAATTAAGAAACAATTAGGAGTCTAGATCAAATTAAAGTAAAAAAATAATTTGCTGCAAAAACTGGGCACTAATTAAGAAAAGGGTTAGAATGAAACCCTGCGGCCACAGTAGCGCTGCAGGATCAGAGTTGGAGACCCCTATACTTAGATTAATAGCAGAGCAAGAGACTGGGATAAAATTACAAAACACATCAAAAATATGTGGAGGAATATGAATACATTAATAAAAAAATCATACAATAAAACAAAGGCACGGGTTTATTTTTCACTATTTTTTATGATGCCTTGCCACCATCCTGGCTTTGCCAGTCACATATTTAGGTTGAGTTTGCTGAAGAAGTTAGCAAATGGCACTTTTAAGAATTAGATCAGAAAGCAGGTTGCTGCCATGAGTAAAGTGGCAGGGATGAAATGAGGATGAGCACCTCCAAGTCTGAGATCATAGTTCTCTCCAGGTGAGGTGGGATTATCCATCCATCCATCCATTTTCAAATCCCATGAATCTGGACACAGGGTCACGGGGGTCTGCTGGAGCCAATCCCAGCCAATACAGGGCGCAAGGCACGAACCAATCCCGGGCAGGGCGCCAACCCACTGCAGGACACACACACACACACACCCGCACACCAAGCACACACTAGGGCCAATTCAGAATCACCAATCCACCTAACCTGCATGTCTTTGGACTGTGGGAGGAAACCGGAGCACCCGGAGGAAACCCACACAGACACGGGGAGAATATGCAAACTCCACGCAGGGAGGACCCGGGAAGTGAACCTGGGTCTCCTTACTGCGAGGCAGCAGCGCTACCCACTGTGCCACCGAGCCGCCCCTCAGGTGGGATTAACTGCCCTTAATAAAGGTGTTCACATATCTCTGGATATCATTCATAAGTGATGGAAGAAGTGAATGTGAGATCGACAAGCAGATTGGAGCTGTTTTGTGGATGCTATGCTGGTCCATGAAGATTAAGCAGAAGCTGAGTCTGAAGACAGAGTTCTCAGTTAAATGGCCAATCTGCACGCCTCTCCTCATCTATGGATAGGAGTAATGAGGAAAAGTATAAAATTGTGAGTGCAAGTGGCAGAAATTAGGTTTCATCAGAAGTTTGTGTGGCCGGACTGACACTCCATGGTAGGGTGAGAAGCTCAGCAATTCAGGAGGCTAAGGAGTCAAGACGCTGCTGCTCCGCATTGAGTGCAGCCAGTTGAGGTGGTCTGGGCATGTTGTAAGAATGCCCCCCGGGATCTTTACAACATGCCCCTGCCGTGTCTCATATGAACCTCCTATTATTCTTTACGGAACACAATGAAGATCATTAAGAACACCTGCCAACTCCACATAGTCTCCATCAGAGAGGCACAGGGACATTAACTAGACACGGTTGTCGAACTCCGGTCCTGGTGGGCCGCGGTGGCTGCAGGTTTTCATTCTAACCATCTTCTTAATTAACAACCAGATTTTGTTGCTAATTAACTACTTTTTCTTTAGTTTTATTTAACTTGACTCAGTTGTTTCTTTTTCCTTAATTAGCAGCCAAACAATAATGAGACACAAAACAAGCTGCCACATGACCGGCTAACCTGTGCCCATCACACAATATGCTGAAAATAAAGAAAGGTGAAGGTCTCAGTAAGGTTGATCTCTCAGGTCCCCAAAACATTTTGACCATATTCTTAGAACAGTTATGGAAATGTCTGCTGAGGCCAAATGAGAGCAACAATAGGCCAAGAAATTAAGTAACGGGTTTAATTAACAGCAAGAATCGGCTTCTCGTTAAGAAACTGGTTGGAGTGAAATTGGTTGGAGTTGGAAGCTCCTGTTTAGCTGGTCATCTGTTGGCTCGTTTCACGTCTCATTTCTGTTTGGCTATCATTTAATGAAGAAAAGTATCAATTCAGAGCACTGAATCCTTAAAAACAATGATATTAAAATGAAGGGAAAACAAATTAATTAGCACTGAAAACTGGTCACTGATTAGGATAAGGGTTAGAATGAAAACCTGAAGCCACTACAGCCCACCAGGCCCAGAGTTTGACACCCCTGACTAGCAGCTAGGGGACGGTCCACAGTGATGGCATTTGATCTCTCTCTCTAAATTTCAATATTTATAGTTTTCTTCTGATAAAGTAACATTTTTTTTGCCTGCCTTACCTTGGGCTTCATAAAATAGCATGAAAACAGACAGAAGGTAAAACAGCAGCAATAACCACAGACAGAGGTGCTCAGAAGAAAGGTCAGGATAATACACAGAAAAAACACACATTGAAAAAATTGTAAAAAATATCAAGAATATAAACATTTAAAAATATTTACACTGACAAAGGTTCAAGTCTAATCAAGGTTCACTTAAATAATGCCTAAGCAAGTAACTGAGGAGAAGTAAGTCATGTATGCTGCAAGCCACCAGGTAGGCTATCCATACACACAGGCAGATGTGACACAAACGCACAGATCAGCAATTGGTATGAAACAGTAGAAAACATCATACAAGCTACTTGTACGTCTGAACCTGCTTCACTTTGTTCAATTTCAAACCTTCCCGGAAGCAGAAGCTGCCAGATCACACCTTCTTACTCTGCATCCTCACACATAGTCCTTCACTCACCCAATTCCATCCTCTAACATGTGGACAGGTGAAAGGAACACAGGATGACTATATGAAGTGTTGGGGTGCCAGCCCTTTTAATTACATTGGCAAACATTAATCAAAGTAAGCGCTTGACGGTGAGAAATGTAACCGAAATAGCCGTTTCGACTTTAATTAAAGTGGCTCTTATGTGTCGGAGCTCCATCCTCAATGCCGTCCAAATGAGAAGCTGACATTCAGGTGTGTCGGATTCTTATAGGTCTCAGGCCCGAAGGGGCGGGGTTAATTACCCTCGAGGGGCGTCTTCTCGCTGCTGTGGAGGAGAAAAAAAAAAGACGATGCTGTTAGTAGCTGCGCCCCCTGCTGCCATGGTGGGGTATCGTATACATCATATACATTAGAGGAGCCCTGAAGGTGTCCCTCAATATGTCTCTGGAGTATAAGAAGATACTTAAGTTCCTGGAGAAGAGCACAGGGAGAACATGCAATGTACACACATGGCAAAAACTGCATCCTGGTCCCAATGCTACCTGTTTTGTAGGTTTGTAGACCTGAGGTGGAATTTACTGTTTGGAGAATTTACTGATGGGAATTGCTCCAAACTGGTTATACTGATTTTAATGTTTGATTTTATTTATTTATTTTTTTAAGCTTTTTTTCTTATGATGAAGAGACTGTTTTTCTTTTCTCAATTCTACTTAGTTTGTAGGTTGCTTAAATTTCTAGTCATAGTTATCAGTCAGTCAGTCATTATCCAACCTGCTATATCCTAACACAGGGTGCCAATCCCAGCCAACACAGGGTGCAAGGCAGGAATAAATCCCGGGCAGGGTGCCAGCCCACCACAGGGCACACACACATACACAGACCCACACACCAAGCACACACTAGGGACAATTTAGGATCGCCAGTCCACCTAACCTGCATGTCTTTGGACTGTGGGAGGAAACCCACGCAGACACGGGGAGAACATGCAAACTCCATGCAGGGAGGACCCGGGAAGCAAACCCAGGTCTCCTTACTGTGAGGCAGCAGAGCTACCACTGCGCCACTGTGCCGCCCCGTCATAGTTATCATTTTTAATTTATTTTAAAAGAACTGAAATAAATGCACATGACATTAAAGTGACTCCATCTACCGTATAATGGATTATTATCATTAGTAGTAGTAGAACATGTCATCCTTCCTTTAACGGAGAATTGCTGCTACTGCTAAATTGTCATTTCTTTGATTTGCCACATCAACATAACCGCAGGTCAGCTATATGCTGAATACGCCTGTCACCTCTACGCTAACTCACTGCTTTAACTCTTATGAAGCGACTCTTTCTGAACAAGGAAGTAAGGGAAGACCCACAAAAGCAGCTTTAGTCTCACAACAACAGAATGAATGAATCTTGTCCTAATTGTGCTAAACACAGACGCATACAATTTTCAATCGTACCCCACGTACACATTTGCGTGATCAGTCTCTAATATCCTTGTAAGATTAGCCCCCATCTAGGTGGGCACCCATCAAGTATCACGTCTGTTTGCTCTGTCCCTCTACACAAACGCTGCTGGTCATTTACATTCACCGGGTTTTCCACATCCTGACAAACTTTGCTAGAGTCTCACCCGCTGGCGGGAATCATTCCCAACAGGACACGGGCCTTTAAAGCTTATTCTAATGTAATGGTCGCTGTCACTTTGGTAACAGGCCTACGAGGCTGGTTTGTGCCCCACCTTCCATTTTGCAATGGCTAACGGACCTGTTACACTCTTTGAGACTGTCCAGCTTTTCTAGAGAATACTCTTGAATGTAGCTCCTCTTCTTCATCCTCCAAAGCAATCCTAGACCTTTTTTTAATGGTCAGTGTTTATTTCATTATAAACATACAGTATATATTATTCAAAGGCAGAGATGGTAGCAAATATAACACATACCAAAAATATACTATTACAAACCATAAAATAACACCCTAAAACTCACTTAGTCCAATTCAGCACTGTCAGGGCAGAACCCACCCAGGCAGTAGTGGATGGAAGGCAGAAACCAGCTGTGGACAGCACATCAGTCATCACGGGACCCCCCAAGGTGAACTGCACACCACATGAGATGCCTTTTGATGATCAGTTAATTTTCTGCTCACTTAACCATTCACAGTAACAGACATTTTAAACAAGGGTGCCTAAAGTTATGCGTGCATGCCACTGGATACACACATATCATATATGAGAGAGAGAGAGATATTTAGTTAAACAATGGATATTAAACACAACTACAAAGCTCTGGATTAGCTATAATAACGGGTCAGCGCTATATTTTCCATGACCACTAGGTGGAGCAATATCCCAACACAACACCCCACACTACGAATGTGCAGAATGGAATTGTTAGCCTTGCTTAGTAACATGAAGCCTAGAAATACAGAAAAGAAGACTTCCAGCTCTTTATGCAGAACCCAAAGAAACTTGAATAAAGTTATACTTATGTAAAAACATCATTATGAAAACCACTGTTTATTCTTGGAATGCCAAGCAAGTTTCAAAAATAGCAATGTTTCTGACTAGACTACTTGCCACACTTAATACCATGATAAAAATAATAATAATAGTGAGACTAAATGGTGGCATGTTCATTAATCACTACTTCCTCCCATCTCCTGGCCTGACCATTTAGGACCACGCTACATCCACCTTTGTGTTCTCAAGCTCCTGTGGTGTCCTCCTAATGACGTTAATTTTGCGAGTCTAATTTGCCTGGTGTGAACACTTGTGTCCTTGGTTAAGTCGGTAGGTCTGGTTGGTCACCATATCCAGTGCTGCTGGAACAGAATCTGTCAGTTAGTGGCCACGTGATGGAAAAAGCGGGTGAGCAAAATTGATTTTTTAATGAAGTTCAGTCTATCCACTCCAATCCACTTATCCAGTTCAGTGCACATGGAGTGTGTGTACCTATCATAGTAGCATTCGGCACAAAGTGGAAAGCCCCCACGGTTAGGCCCCCAGTCCACCACGGGACTCACTGATGTGCACACGCATGCTCACTAACACTGGGTCAATTTAGAGTTTAAGTTAAACTGTTAATTAAAATGTTCAACATGTTAAATGTTCAAAAAGTTATTTGTTAATCTAGCACACCCTTCTTTTTTAGGTGATCATCTTGTCACTAACCTCAGAAAGTGATGACGAGGTGAACAAATCTTTGATCCCATGTAGCCCAGATGGTCTCTGACTGAAGAATTTGCCCAAAGCCATACACGTGGGTTCACATTTCGCAAGGCCTAGGATGATGGGAAAAGGACGAAGTAGTGAATGTAACTGTGATTATTACTCTCAATTTACAGTAATGATAATGTGTAACAAAACCAACAAAATAATTCTTAAGCCATCTGAAGCAATCGGCAAAGCCTTCCTTCCATTATTAAAAGGCATGCTTTGTGTTTGTTTTGCTCACTGTATCCTTACATTCAAGTTATTTATTGCAGATCCCACACATCAGCATTTCTTACACTAAATATTAATTGATTATTTTTACTAACGTCTCTATGACCTTGAACTGCATAAACAGTTGGTAAAGTGGATGGAGGAATTTTTTTTTTTTTTTTGACGGCAGGGCATCACGGCTAAAAATTATATAAAGGATGAAAATGTTTTTTCATGAAAAACACGTCCGGATGGCTGTCTACTTGCTAGGCAGATTATCGCTGTGCTCCTGCATAGTCTGACCATGACGTGCTGATGCTCCCGCCCCATGTTTTGACTTCTTCACTGACACGCGTCTGAAAATAAAAATGAGTCTCTTAAAATGTTTTACAAAGAAGAGAAAGTCAGCGCAGCGTTAGGAGATCTCACATACACAAAGGTAGCTCTGTTTAATTAATTCATTAGCACATACAGAGAAGGCCATGTTTGTTTCTTGAGTTTGTTACAGCGTTTGTGTAACTCCAGTTTAAAGGTAACGCTCTCTGCCTACTGTCACTGTTTTAGAGACCCACGTGAAATCCTACACTGTCTGAAAATATGTTGGTGGCCAATCAACAGCTGAGACAGGTAGGCGGGGCTTGGGATTGGTTGAGGCAGGCAGGCAAGGGGAGGGGCCAAACAGGCCAAAAATCATATACTGTATTTTTGAACGAAAACTATTGGTTTACGCATGAACATTATTGGTTTATGGATAATTACTATCGGTTTGCGTGCATACTTAATTGGTTTGCGTGCGAACAATACTGGTTTCATTCATATGAACTATATTGGTTCGTGTCCGTATATTATCGGTTTGTGTGTGAACTATATCCGTTTGTATATGCATGGCACTGGTTTGCATATGAACTATATTGAATTGAACTTTATTACTGGTTCACGTGCGTTTGCTATCGGTTTGTGAGTGAATTGCATTGGTTTGCATGCATATGCAATCGGTTTGCGTATCAACTATATTGGATTGTGTTCGTATACTACTGGTTTGCTTATGTATAGCACTGGTTTTTCATATGCACTATACTGGTTTCACGTGGCTAATATATCGGTTTCGTATATGAACGCTATTGGTTTTGTGTATGCCCTCATAATGGGAGTGCTCTTTGAAGAAACTTCAGGAAACCTGAAGGAAAGCGAGCAGAGTCTGGAACCAAAAGAAAGATAAATAGGAGACAGCACATAAAAAAATCATCATTTGTGATTAGTCGATGTGTGGATTACAATAGGGCCACCATTGAATTTGCTAGTGTAGCAGACTCTTCCTGTGGCCTACACAACAGGAAGGTTTATTAGGAGCTGCCAGTTGTTGCATTATTGGTTTGAAATGAAGACGTCCTGTTTGGGTTTACCTACGTTCAGGAGGTGGGTCTTGTTGCTGCCATCGCAGTACTTTTTACAAGTGGTGTCAGAAGTAGGAGGGAGTTTGGACAGATGACCAGAGACAGAGAACTGGTACCAGTGGAACCCAACACCACGTTATACGGTATCTTATCCTCAAGGAGAAAAGCTGATGGTGGGTCATTTGGATGGTTGAAATCCCTAAAAGCCTTTTGAAACTGATTTCAGGTTATCGCCTCTGCTAACAGGTGGGAACAAAGGGAGCAGGCAGTGCACTTAGCAGCAGTACTGGATGGAGGGTGATGTTTGTGGAACTGGAAGATCTACCGGACGAGAACTCAATGGAATGGGGAGCAGTTGCCTAGAGTACAGATTTGGCTGAATTGAGTCCCCCGTGGGTATGCAGCTACAGCTTTACTCCAGGGGCTCAAGAACTATGCTCCCTAGATTCAGTACCTTGTAAGGCTAACAGTTAACATGTCTTCACTTTCCACAGACAGATCAGAAGGATTTGCCCCAGGATGGATTTTACACCCAGGTCACTGCACCAGCATATACCTACCTCACCCCTCCACACTGGAGCAGACTATGGCAAAGGCAACTGAAAGTGATCAGATACTTGCAGAGGACATACCTGGTACTGCATCACAAATAAGGAAATTGGCACCGCCACCATGAGCTCATCAGTTACAACAGGTTCAGATTACGGATGAGAGATCCGGGACCTACTCCCCTACCATAGATGTTGCTACGATTCTAACTCAGAGGCTTTGTCCCAGATGGAGATGCAGTCCTATCTATTGGTGCTGTGGGCGAAGGGGTCCGTTCAAAAGGTTTGCTCTGCTAGGAACACATCTGGCACTCTTCATGAAGAAGACCATTTGGGAAACACTGAGGGTCCAGTGGGCAGCAACAGATACATGGAGAGTCCTAAAGCAGCCAGATACAGTCTGGCACCTCCACCTGTGACAGTGGGATGCCTCAGATGTAGCAACTATGGCCACCTTTACACCCATATTGGTGGCCATATTGTAAAGGCTCTGAAGGAGCCAGGGCTTCTGCCACAATATGCTTAGTGTGCAGGTGCTGCAGACCCCAACGAAAACTTAACACTGCAACTGTATCTATGTTGGGAGAAGCCCCAGTGACTGTGCACATCTGGACTGACAATGGCCACAGAGAGTTTGGGTTACTGCCGTACAGGTTATTGGTTATGGACTTTTTGCAGAAGACTGGTACACAGTTGGATTTTGCTTTGGGTGCCTTATCATTTCCTGCAGGGCCCATGCATATGTTGCTAGGATCCCAGAAGTGTTCGGAAACACCCTGGTGTTAGGCAGTTCGGGCTTCTTCCAGCCCTGCAATACGGTGGGTACTTCCGGTACTTGGAACAGCACTTTGGAACACTTTGTGAGGGTCTGATGAGCAACCAAGACCAACAGCTGCAAGATCTCCTGCGGGAATATAGTGACTGACTTGCCATATCCCAGACAGACATGGATCAGATCAATTTGGTATACCATTACATAGACACGAATAAAATTGATCCCATAAAACAGGGCCTGTCGGCCTTCCCTGAGCTCACCGAGCAGACACTGAGAAAATCACCCAAGAGATGTTGGCATCTGGGACAATAAAGCCCTCTTAGTTGCTTTGGTGCTGTCTAATAGTTCTCATCCCCAAAAGCATCTTCAGCTGGGAGTTTTATGTAGATTACCAGCGAGTCAATTATTAATGTAGATGACATGTGTTAGAATTGTACTGGAGGTCCATGGTGTAAAAGGCAAATAGGAAGGGAGACAGGATAATTCCCTGAGGTGCTTCAGTATTAGACAGCACCATTTCTGGCACACAGTCCATCAGCCCTGACAAACTGCTGTCTGTTGGTCAGGTAGTCCATGATGTAGGAGATTGTGTGGGCATCAAGATGCAAAGCCTTGAACTTCTTTCTCAATCAGTGTGGCAGCATGATGTTAAAGGCACTAGAAAAATCAAAGATACTGTAGATGACAGAATCCTCCACATCTGTGTGTGCCTGATATGCAATGTACAGAAGATCCAGATGTTCTGAAACCAGGGGTCAGAGCTGTTTTAGGACCAGCTTCTCAAAGGTCTTCATGAGCAACTGCTCTGAGGTCCTAGGGGAATGAATGCCTTTTCGTTGGCACTTTTATAACACAGGGTGTTTTCCACAGCTGGGTAACCTTGTACAATCTCAAGGAAAGGGAGAACAGGTGCTGATCCTCAGAGTTGGCTGACATATAATTCTTTGCATTTATATAGCGCTTTTCTCACTACTTAAAGCACTCAGCAATTGAAGGTTAAGGGCCTTGCTCAAGGGCCCAACAGAGCAGAGTCCCTTTCGGTTGTTCTTAGCACCTCGATGCAGATTCCAACTGACCCGACAGGCTTGTTTGTCTGGAAAAAAAGCTTTTAAGAAATTAGATGCCAAAACAAACATGCTGAATGAGCCGAGTAATAAACAAAATTAAAGGCCAAAAGTGACTTGAAAGGAAATTGGCTATTTTGTTCTATTTTGTTGTGTTTTGTTCCTGGACACGACTGTATTTACTGTTGCTGTTTCCTTTGCCAGTCAGGTGACCAGCACTGGTGCGGGTATCAAACATGTCGACACAGTACAGTAAGTATCCTAGTGTTACGATACTCCCAAATAATCTCTGCTTACAATTTTCTTCCCTGCGACACTTTTTAGTGAATGCTGGCAGTGTTTATTTATTTATTTTTTAATTTTGAAAACTGACTTTTGATTTTGGCACTATGTCTGCCTTTTTTAGCCATTCTTTGGCCTCTGGCCATCTGTTCTGCTCATTTTCCGGACTTTTCAATGCTCTGTTTAAGGACAAGCCTGTTTTCTACCTAAGTCACAGTAGCTTTTCATTGAGGTGCAGGTAAGACAAACCCCAGTGACTTCTGGCATCTTGGCAACCAGCATCAGACTGGCACAGCTGATCATCTCCCAACATCAAAATGCTAAGATAGGACTAAAATGTTGTTGTCTTAAAAAGGAACTAAAATATGGTTTGTGCATCAAATTCATCACATTTGAGCTTTAATATATTTATCACGTCAATGCACATTATAATGCCGGCACGGTGATATCAATTACAATGCGTGCGAGTCGTCACTTAGCTGCTTGATTGAGGGCGTTGTCATTTCCCAGTTTCTGCAAAATGTTGCTTAAGGCCAAGTCAGTTGTTGTAAATATACGCATGTTCCTCTGTCAAGTTTTCTTTTATAATTCCTGACATTTGCATTTAAAGTTGCATACATGGATTTCAAGCCTCTTTTTGTGCGTACACAAGCTTTATAAATGAGGCCCGTTCCTTTGCCAGAGATTTTTAATTTCCAGCCTTGTTTAAATAGGGCAGAACGAGTTTTCAGGATCTCAGTTAGCAAAAAATGTTGCTGGGTTAAGGTGAGAGAAATAGAACTCATAAGAAAGAGAGGTAAACAGTTACTATTAAAAAATAGTAATATTAGAAAATAAGCCTAAATGACATTTAATTTCTTGATTTTAGAAGGCACTTTTAGTGATATTATATTACAATAAACAGGTTATTTCTAAGATTGTGAGATTCAATAGAGAAGACTATATAATATGCATGGCCAGATCTACCTCCAGAGATCTGCCAACGCCTGTAAATCTGTTGAATGAATGCTTCCATTCCTAAAAAGGCTGATGGGTAATGCAGTCCCTTGTGGTACATTGTAAATGCATGGTGTTGGCAAGTTCTCCGCATTATGATTGGTGTTTCTTTGGATTTTATGGCTGTTTGACTTTTTTTTGGGCTGCATTTTAGGATTTTGATTTCGGTTTATAAGTATTCAGGCCTGGTTCTATGGATTGCCTTTTATAGGCAACTGCTGTGTGCCTCATTTAGCTTTTGTGAGCTTTTGGACTTTAATTTTTCTTTGTAATAAATCTTTTATTTATAAAGATTCTTTGTTGCCCTTTCAGCGATCAAGCCAGAGGTTTATGGTAACCCTCCTACTTGTGTGGTCTTTGCAATGTTTATAGTATTTTTGCCAGCTCCCCATTTTTGGTCTGCTCCAGCTGAAGGCAGCAGGTAGTATTTGGGGCCTGGCTAAAATAAATGAGCCTCTACTGGGCAGACCAGTGAAGATTCTGGCCTGCTTCTTGGTGGAATTTTGGAGGCCTTACCTAAACTACTTTGGAGAAAACTCTATTTGTGACAGAATGTACCACCTAACAAAAATGAGAAAACAAAATAAAGCCAAAGCCCCACAAGGAGGAGGAATATCCTAAACCTCTGGTTTGATCACAAAAAGAATTATGAATCTTAATTTTTCATTTACAATTACAAAAAAAAATGTAAAGAAAGCACAAAAAAAAGTTGCCTAAAAACGCAATCCACAGTACCAAGTCTAAAAGCAAACAAATTAAATTCCTTAAACAGAGCTACCCAAAAAAGGTCAGCTAGCCACAATCATAAAGATGGGAGAGAACTCACCAACACCATGGCCATACAATGTACAATGAGGGGCTGCATTTCCCATCAGCTTTTATAGGAACTGGGTGCAGTCTCTTGAGACTGATGTGATTCCTCGATGGTTCCACCTAAGGCAGAACATACTTTCATACCTGGAAATTAACTAATAATCAAAACTGAAAGTGACAAAAATACAGAATTATGCAAATAAAGTTCACAGTTGACTGTGAAGCTTTGAGGTCTTTGTTTGACAGACCAATTAAAGCCCCAATGGCCCTACAATGGTCACAGTAAAGGCACAGGAGCGTAATCATAACTTGTGGTGACATCAGAATACATCAGTAACGATAAAGGCCAACTTCTTCAGTACTTTGCTATCTCCTGGGAGCGTACTGAAATGTGTTTGTGCATCACATGACACTACATACACAATATCAAACTGCTGGTAAAGTTCTGATTGCTTCTCTTCGGAGTTTTAGTTCATAGCTCTGTGTGCTCATTGAACTTGACTTAGTCATACAATATGGCTCACTTTCACTGTTCCAACAAGCTTGGCCTCCAACTCTCTTTGTGCTCTTCATTCCACAAATTGTGCGTGAACTGTGAATCTGTCTGCAACCCAAGCACAGGTTTTTGGATTGACTTTTGGTTTCATGTCCCAACAGTTCCAATGCTGATACAGAAAACTTCTTGGCTCAAGTGGGTATCCATGTATTTTAGCTTCTCCTTGGGACTTTTCCCATCCTGATGGTAAGATGAGTTTTCTCTTTTTGCTTCCTGGCAGGATCTATTGCATTGTCACATAACATTTTCTCCTCGCCTCAGAGTCATCTGTCTCATCACTTGTAATGCACAGCAGTTGGTCCCATAGCCAGAACTCCTAGGACTTTCAGGGGAGCATTGGAGTCATCAATGGAATCACTGAAGAATAAGACATCATCATTTTGTGTAAGGTTCTGAAAAGCATGTGCTTGCTATTTAGGGAACTCGCCTCATAGATCCAGAGTCCTGGGTTGGATTTCACTGCCCAGTTGTTGTCCACAAAGGGTTTGCACATTCCACCACATCTCTCCTGCCATTCCTTCCTCCTCTCACATCCCCAAAGACCTACAGCTTAGCTCAATGGTTGCCTCTAAATTGGCCTTGTGTGAGTATAGCTGTGTGAATGTGTTGGGCCCTGCGATGGTTTGACGCCATGTCACGAGTGGGTCTAGCCTGCCGTCCACTGCAGCCCTGAAGTTTCAGAGTGTTAGTTGAAGATGTATAATGTTATTTTTCCTCTCTCATTCGTCTTTACAATGATATAAAACAGGCTCTAATAATCCAGGAAAAGTCTATAGTAGCTCTGGATGTATCATGGCACCAATTATTTGACTCCACGTACACATTACTAGGATTCAGCCCTGCTTGCTTATCAGTTACAGCTTGTTTTATACCAACAAGTCTGCACACCAGCTTTGAATCCCACCAGTGTCCTCTGTTTATAAAGAGCGAGCCCACCAACATCAGTCAATCCCCACCTCCTTCGCCTCACCAGGTGTAATCAGTGCAAGTGCAGGCTGCTCAATGGCCACAAGCACTGCTTCAGAAACAAACTGAAAACTGTTGAGGATATCGTTTAAAACAAATTCAAGAAAACAAGTTTAGGTGGGAACATAAAGCATCACTTAGAACAATAAAATGCAAGCGCAGTAATGCTCCCATTCCTGCTTATTATGTCTAGGTGGATTTATGTTCAAATTTATTTTCATGTGTACATTGCACACTAAATCACTTACTCGCAGGTCTCCCAAGAATAGTGATGGTAATGCAACGCCAACCAAAGGGGCACACTGAAAAAACAGCATTTGTAGCATGAGACACATACTTTACTTACATCCTGTATATACAGCAGATAGACATTGTATGCATAATGCATTTGTTGTTATTGATAGAAACCAAGGGCGGCACGGTGGCGCAGTGGGTAGCGCTGCTGCCTCGCAGTTGGGAGACCTGGGGACCCGGGTTCGCTTCCCGGGTCCTCCCTGCGTGGAGTTTGCATGTTCTCCCCGTGTCTGCGTGGGTTTCCTCCGGGCACTCCGGTTTCCTCCCACAGTCCAAAGACATGCAGGTTAGTTGGATTGGTGATTCTAAATTGGCCCTAGTGTGTGCTTGGTGTGTGGGTGTGTTTGTGTGTGTCCTGAGGTGGGTTGGCACCCTGCCCGGGATTGGTTCCCTGCCTTGTGCCCTGTGTTGGCTGGGATTGGCTCCAGCAGACCCCCGTGACCCTGTGTTCGGATTCAGCGGGTTGGAAAATGGATGGATGGATGGATGATAGAAACCATCTCTGAAACTACTGATACAAGTTTGAAGGGACCAGAGCCATTTGTCAGAAGGATGGAGTGTGAACGTCTTTAATAATCCTGTGTGTGTGCTATTGACCAGAAGGCCACTTGATGCTGCTAGTGATCTATGCCACCTGCCAATTGCTTGGAGCTGAGTAGGCTCCACATTCTAGAAGGAACGTCATGACACACTCATAAAAATAAGTGAAAGCAGACAAAGAAAACCAAGCTTCATCAGATGTTGGAGGAAGTAAAGACGTTGGTGGGCCTTCTTAACAACTGCTGAAATGTGATACATTGTCATTTTGTGTCAGATGATGAAGGTCCAGCAGACCCCTGTGACCCTGTGTTTGGATTCAGCGGGTTGGAAAATGGATGGATGGATGGATGATGAAGGATACATTTAATCTCCCTGTCAAACTGCATGGTTCTAAACTGAGTTTTGGGCACCCCGTTTACTATTTTTGCACCTTTTATAGATTTATTACACTTGTAGGCGTCCCTCAATATATTATATCATTATGCTGTGGTGCTATCTTGTTGTTTCGTTTTCTTGCTGGCACTTACCCTGGAGTGGAAAATCTTCCATTTTCAAACTGCAGACTGTTTAATGAAATTTTATTTATTTTGCTCAAACAATCCAGGATGAAGGGAATTTACTGGACTTTAGTTACGGGCATTACAAGTGTTATTTCTTGTATATTCTACTTGCATTGTATCAGTAATTTTATGCATCAGTTTCAGTTGGTTTCTTTTTCAACTAGTTAATGACCTGGGAATGGGAAATAAGTACAGATGCCAGAGAACCTATTTTAATTAGTTGATATAACTTGAGAATGGATAGATGCCATAGGACCACAAATTACAAAATATGTTTACACGTTGGGTAACCCGAAATACATTGATGAATGTATGAGATATATTGGAGTGTAAAGGTGTAGATGACGAACAAAGGACGTATATTCATTAATCCTAATGAATGTTCACTAATAGTGGACTCATTACGGAATGCGTTGTCAGCTAATTGACGGAATTGTTTAGCGGCCGTCTGTCATTCCTTTCTTTGCCGTCTATCTATTGACTCCGCTGTTTGAGAGGCGCGTTGTAGGTGCCAACGTTCATTAATTGTATTCAGGCGGGCTCACTTCTGTATGTCCGTAAGTTGAGATGTCTCGTTTTGGAGCCGTGACTCCTTTGGTTGCGTTGTTTGAGAAGCGTGTTGTAGGCGCCTGCGTTCATTTGTTTTATCCAGGCGGGCTCGTTTTTGTAGCCCCGTTAGTCGAGCTCTTTCTTTTTGGAGCTGTGCCTGCTTTGCTTGCGGCATTTCAGATGCGCGCTGTAGGCGCCTGCGTTCATTGATTCTATCCAGGCGGGCTCGGTTTTGTATCTCCGTCAGTTGTGGTCTTTCGTTTTGAACCCGTGCCTGCTTTGCTTCTGCAGTTTCAGACGCGCGTTGTAGGTGTCTATGTACATTGTATTTGTCCATTGGGCTCGTTTTTGTAGCTCCGTTAGTCGAGCTGTTTGGTTTTGGAGCCGAGACAGTTTTGCTTCCGCAGTTTCAGACGTGCGTTGTAGGCGCCGGCGTCTATTGTTTTTATCCATGCGGGCTCGTTTTTGTAGCTCCGTTAGTTGAGCTGTATAGTTTTGGAGCCGTGATCGTGACTCCATTAGTTCTCCGTTGTTTACCGTTAGTAATATGAATAATTGCACTTACTGTTAATACGGAGCGGTTTCTGTGGGTGTACTGTTAATAATGCATCACTGTAATGTGATTCACTTATGCTGTATAGTTTGGACATGTGAGGATGACGTATGTTCAATACGGAGCGTTCGTTTATTCTTATTACAGTTTGGACGTGTGAGGATGACGTACATTTAAAACGGAGCGTTCGTTTATTCTTATTACGTGTTGTAGGTGCCTTCGGCTTTCGTACTAACTCGCACCTTCTGTACTATTATGCTGTGTATGGTGGACCTTTGTGGACTCCGTACTTTTTCCCGTTTCACTCTAGGGCGGGGGGCTGAATCCTCTTTTTTGTGTGGCTGTGTCGTTACCTATGGGCACGTTGCCTCATTTCTTATTTACGTTAGTTGAGCTCCTTTGTTTTTGAGCCGTGACGCGTTGTAGGCGCTTATTTACGTTAATTGAGCTAATATTATACCTCCGGTGCCGTGGGTGTATTTCATGTGGTAGTCATTGTAGGCGCATGCGCCCTCCGTACTATCTCGGGTTTGACTATGCTGTGTTTTATGGACGTTTGGGGACGCCGTACTCTCTCCGGTTGGATTGTGGGGCGGGACTCCGAAGCCTGTTGTGTTTGTTTTGTCTGTGAGTACTCATATTATTGTATTACTGTAATGTGATTCACATATGCTGTGGAGTCCGTATCTCTGGGGCTTCTGTACCATCTCGGGGGTCTGCCTGTGGTGTGTTAGACACGCGTTGTGGGGGTCTGCCTGCGGTGTATTAGACGCGCGTTGTAGGCGCCCGCACCTTTCGTACTATGTCGGGTTTGACTATGCTGTGTAGTGTGGACGGTTAGGGTTCTTTTTTGTCTGTGCTCGTTGCTTTATTTCGTATTTCCGTTAGTTGAGCTGTCGGCGCCTGTGCACTATGTCTCCTGCGTCCATGGGCATGCCACGTACCTGCGTCCATATCCGGTTTATTCTCGGTTAGTAATATGGATCTTGAGAAAGAAAGAAGTACGGAGGTATTAAAGATCAAACCCTCTGATCAGATTCATTCAGCATCAGGTCAAGCCAGCCAATCAAATGTGTTCAATGTCACATGTCCTAAAACCACGTGTGCATTTTAGCATAAGTAGACTAAGAGACTAAAGACGACAACAGAATGGCAACAACAAAGGAAGTGACATCAGAGATCAGGAGACGCGAGCCCATCTGATTTGGCCATCATAAAATGTAACCTATGAATAACATGAGTGCTAAATCAAACAGCAATACCCCTTGACCCTTCTAATTTTCAGTAAGCTTTTCTAGGACTATTTATTTCCTATTATATTTTCTTCTATTTGGTATTGTGATATGCTAATAAATATCCCATTGCTTTTATATTTTCTGTTATTTGTCTTTTATCTAGAGTGAATAAAATAATAAGAGGATGCCAAGTGCGGGCAAAATTGCCACTTTCTTGTTAACTGGGTATATCAAGGCTATTGAGGTCTCTACTCAATAATTAGAACTGCGGTAAAAGCAGCAAGACATAGTTTGGTTAGTAAGTGGCACATAACCAAAAATGTTTCACTTTAATGTGTCTCACAAATGGTATGGTATGAGAAAGTCAGGAGTGGCAGAGAAGTATGTAAGAGTGGTACAGGATACACGAGGAAGTGTGACTGTGGTGAGGTCTGCAGTAGGAGTGATGGATGCATTCAAGGTGGAGGTGGGATTACATCAGGGATCGGCGCTGAGCCCTTTCTTATTTGCAATCGTGATGGACAGGTTGACAGACGAGATTAGACAGGAGTCCCTGTGGACTATGATGTTTGCTGATGACATTGTGATCTGTGGCGAGAGCAGGGAGCAGGTAGAGGAGACTGTGGAGAGATCATTTCTGCTCTATTGTGCATTTCGGCACCACCTCTCTTAGCGCTAGAAGAGGCTCAAACACACTTCCAGTCAGACTTGGGGGTAGGACACTTAAATGTTCCATTCACCATCCCATTCTAGATAGTCACCTTGTGTTCTCCTGTACCCCAATATAAGAGTCACATTTGGTGCTGTGTCCATCAATCTCTCCAAGATCACAGCACATATCTGTACAAACAAGAATTACCAAAGAGAAGCAGCAACAGACTGAAGATGAGAAGGGAAAAAAGACAAAAGGAACAAAATATGTAACCTGAAGCTACAGAGAGGGCTACAGCCAAGCAGTGAGGTAACTTCAAATTATCTTGATTAGCCTGATGATACTGCAAAAATTATATATTTTTTTATTTTTGCCTCTCATTTTGATAGAAAAGCAGAAACATAAATGGCGTCATTCACAAGCCTGTTTTTTGTGCTGTTTTATTTCCTTCTTCCACCACCAACAATTGCCTTTCAACAGAAAAGCGACTACAGCCTCAGATAAAAACAGGACCAAGAATCTGTGAAAATATATATTTTTTCCTATATCCTTTTGTCGTCATAGACATAACATTGATATGCATAAGCAATATGTTTTGAAATTCAAACTTCTGTGCATGTACTTGGTCATTTGTAAAGCTTTTGTTGCATGTTTGGACTGATGCCTTTTGGACATTTTTTTCAACTTAGCGGCTAGCAGGAAGTCACACTTTGAATTCAATAATAACCATAATGGTAAAAACTGAAACTTCTTAGAAGAAAATTTGGTGGTTTGATGAAACTAAAGCCTCTTTGGCCTAAAAGTAATGCACTATATGTTCAGCCCCTGCCAAACCTGGCTCAACAACAAGGCCTGGGCCTAGTGGTGAAGGCCTCACATTCTGGCCAGCTTTCCAGATTAAACTGGTTGCAACATGCATGGAGTCAAATCCTTGAGGAGAACCTATTTCAGGGAGTGATCAGTGTTTTGGTTGAAATCAATATTGTTCTCATGCATTGACCCAAAACACACAACAAAAAACCATAAGGAATGGACTAAAAAACAAACAAAAACGTGTTCCTATTTTAGAATGAGCCAACCAGAGGCAAGACTTGAACACAATGGAAAATTCTCAGTATGACGTGAAAATTGAAAGATTTGGAGTAAATGTTCAAAGTCTAAATGTGCAAAGCTGACGCAGACTCAGGTAAACTGATGCTAAAGGACTATATACAAAGTGCTAAGGGGGGCCGAGTCTGAATACTTTTGTAAATAGGTCATGACAGTCAAAAGTCAGAACTGGCACCGTCTGTAACTGCCTTCCTCTGTGTACACTGGTGCCGTTTAAGCGTCATCTTGCTGCTGGGGTCTTTCCACCTTTTCAGTCTCATTTGACTTCCATTGGCTCCCCTCTTATCAGTGCAGCTCCTCTTGCTATGCAACTTGCCTCAGGCTCATTCCACAAAACTGTAACATTTTTGGATTGCAGTGGCCTGCTGGTGTTGTATGAAGGACCAGATGCGTCTCCATTTCCTTAAGAAGTAGAAGCACTATTTAGAATAGCTAAAACAACTTGAATATCATTATTGTGACATTAGAATATTAGACAGACACAGATAGATCTTCTTCTTCTGGCTGCTCCTGTTAGCGGTCGCCACAGCGGATCATCTTCTTCCATATCTTTCTGTCCTCTGCATCTTGCTCTGTTACACCCACCACCTGCATGTCCTCTCTCACCACATCCATAAACCTTCTCTTAGGCCTTTCTCTTTTCCTCTTGCTTGGCAGCTCTATCCAAATGTAATAAAATATAACATGACAGTTTCATAGACATTATCTTTAAATTCAGTAAGGCAATTCTCAATGATAATTTGGCTTGCCATAAAAGGATGCATTATGGGCTGCTGTCAGCTTGCCATGATCTTTGGGCAGTACGTCCTTTGGGGAAATTTATAATTTTAGTAACATAAGAATCACTATAAAAATAAATACATAAATACAGTATGGGTAAAAATGAGTACATAATGTATGAGTACATTAGAGGGTCAGCTCAAGTTGGATGGTTGGAAGACAAAGTCAGAGAGGCGAGATTGCGTTGGTTTGGACACGTGCAGAGGAGAGATGCTGGGTATATTGGGAGAAGGATGCTAAGGATAGAGCTGCCAGGGAAGAGGAAAAGAGGAAGGACTAAGCGAAGGTTTATGGATGTGGTGAGAGAGGACATGCAGGTGGTGGGTGTAACAGAGCAAGATGGAGTAGACAGAAACATATGGAAGAAGATGATCCGCTGTGGCAACCCCTAACAGGACCAGCTGAAAAGATGAAGAAAAAGTACGGGCAAAAAAAAATTTAACCTGTCCATGCATGCGTTACTATGACAAGTGCTACTGTATGTGGACCAATGCCGCTGTGAAGCCATATAATTATTATATTATTATATTTTATTATAATAAATCAATATTATTATATTTATTTGTTTAATATTTCAAGTGAATGTAAGAGACTTAACTGCTGGTGTTCCAGATGCCCTCCAATATCCATCTTCACATCAATTGGTCAATTCATTTGTTCTTATCCAAACTTGCTGATCCAATTAGACACGAGGCAGTAAGCAAATCCAAAGGCTCCTCTGTCCACTACCTGACACAGCCACAGCCAGCTTAATGTTAATTTTCACTCGTATGCAGGTGACACCCAGTTATACCATTCATTTAAATCAAATGAAGTTTCTCTGATGTTGTCTTTAGTTAGTTGTGTTAGTGAATTAAAGGAGTGGATGGATGAGAACTACTTGTCTTTAAACACCAATAAAACAGAGATGTTAATTTTTGGAGGGAATGACGCTGATCACAACAATATTTTGTCATCATTTAACTCCGCTGAATCAGCCCAAAATCTAGGAGTTATCTTTGACTCTAGAATGTCATTTAAAGCGCATATTACAAAGTTGTCCAAAACATGTTTCTTCCATCTTAAAAATTTTGGGAAATTAAGGCTCTTTCTAAATAAACAGGATTCTGAGAAATTAATTCATGCATTTATTTCTAGTAGGATTGACTACTGCAATGCTGTGTTCACTGGATGTTCAAACTGTTCTTTATACAGCCTCCAGTTAATCCAAAATGCGGCTGCAAGAATTATTACAAGAACAAGAAAATACGAACACATAACTCCAGTTCTTAAATCCTTACACTGGCTCCCGGTTAAGTTTAGGGCAGATTTCAAAATCCTCCTTTTAACATATAAAGCATTAAATGGCCAAGGTCTGGCTTACTTGTCTGAACTTATCATGACTTACAAACCAGAGCGCACATTAAGATCTCAAGATGCCGGTCTGCTTACGATTCCTAGGATTAATAAAATAACAATGGGAGGTTGAGCTTTTAGTTACAGGGCCTCTAAACTGTGAAATGGTCTGCCTGCTACTATAAGAGATGCCCCTTCGGTCCCAGCAAATCCCGGCTGAAGACTCACTACTTCAGGTTAGCATATCCTGACTAGAGCTGCTGATTAACTCTACAGACTGCATCTCTATTGTTGGTCATTAGAACAAAAAAAAAAAATAAGTAACAGGATAGTTATAATTTGTTACTCATCCTCACCTATTCTGTTTCTCTTATTGGTACTCAAATGTGGCACTTCTGCCCATCTGCCAAGTTGTTTTGCCTGCCTAGGGTAAAGTCATCTCTGCTGGAGGATCGCAGGAATCATCGGGTAGAGGGGTCCTTTCATCAGAATAGTTGGCCCAGTGCTGACTCAGCTGTGGAATGGCCAATAGGGGGAGGCAGCTTGATGGTCAAGGTCTCCAGGACTCTAAACAAATCCAAATCGTATTAAGAAATGTGTTGCTGGAAAGTTAAATTTAGAATGTAATTATTCATAGGATGCAAAGATGTTGTCTATGTACAGATCTCGAAGTAATTTAATCCCAAATGTTTTCCAGATATTAAAAACTGCATATGTTTACGAGGGTTGAAAGAGGTGGTTCTCATTCAGAGGTGCCACAGATAAAGGATTGTCCATCTTAAACTGCTTTCTACATTGGTTCTATAGTCTGAGTGAGTGAAGCACAATTGGGTTATTAGTATATTAGTAATAACTTGCATTTATTGGAGCGCAGAGCAGGGAATATAAAGAATTACTGCAGGATTGTATTTCTATTGCGGACCAAGCCTGTGTATGTTCATCTATTTGTGTCCAGGTTTTAATATGTTGTATGTTTGCTGCCCAGTAATAAAATTGAAAGTTAGGTAGAGCCATGTGACCTTCTGTCTTAGGTCTTTGTAGGGTCGCTCTTTTGATACGTGGATGTTTTAAGTTCCAAATAAATGAGGTTATGGTTGAATCTAATTGCTTAAAAAATGATTTATTGATGTATATTGGAATGTTTTGAAATAAAAAGATAAGCTTATGAAGAATATTCATCTTAACAACGTTAATTCTTCCAGCTAAAGTGAGATGAAGGGTTGACCATCTATGCAAGTCTTGCTTAAATTTTTCCACACAGATGGCGAAATTTTGTTGATAAAGAGCATTATGTTTACTTGTGATGTTTACCCCTACATATTAAAACTGATATGAGATGATAAAAGAGAAGGTGTCCAATCTAATATTGTATGCTTGTGAATTCACTGGAAAGAGCACACTTTTAGTCAAATTAATTCTGAGACCAGAGATCTTTTCAAATTTTGTAAGTGCTGTTAAGACTGCAAGCACAGTATTTTGTGGGTCGGATATATACAAAACCATATTATCTGCATATAGAGAACTTTTCTGTTCAAGTCCTTCTCTGATAATCCCCGTTATCTGATAAGCATTTCGACAGTGAACTGCCAGTGGCTCAATGGCGATTGCAAATAGCAGTGGTGACTTGTCTGGTACCACGTTCTAGTTTAAAGTAGTCTGAATTAATGTTGTTAATACAAACTGAAGCTTCTGGATTGGTGTACAGCAGTTTGATCCATGTACAAATTTCTCCAATGTAGTGAAAAGGTAGTTCCATTCAATCATATCAAATGCTTTTTCTGCATCCAATGATATCATCATCTCTGGGGTGTTTAATGTAATATATTTACCAGGAAATTCAAACAGGCGTCGAAGATTGGAAGGTAAGTGTCGGCCTTTAATAAATCCAGTTTGAGCTTGTGATATTACAGAAGGCAACACTTTCTCCATCCTTCTAGCTAGGACTTTGGAGCAAAATGTTTTGTCTGCTAATGGCATCAGATGTAACAGTTAATATTTACGAAAACTCAGTACATTGTAATATTGCTTTTAATTATATTTCACATGTTCCCCTGTTAAGGAGAAACCTCACACTTAAATTTATCAAATCTATAACTTAGTTTTTTCATACAGTTTTTACAATTGCTATGATGATGTCACCAAAACGCAGATATAGCTTAAGCCTCTTCCCCAGAACTGGAATTCTCTCAATAAAATGACTTCAGTATCATTGCTTTCTGAACAATATTTAAAGTGCTGTCAAAGAATCTATAGATTTTAACACAAAACCTTGTGTTGTCTGCTGCTCGTGATGAATCCTCGAAGAAGTCACCTTTCACCAACCAACACCGTCAGTTATCACCAGCCGCAAACAGTGTGGCTACTTTGAGACCTGTCAGCATGCGGTCTGTGCTCTTCTAAACTGCCTTGGCACTGATGGAAATTGGTCTGACTACACTTATTAATTTTTTTTCCCCATTGTCTCTCTTTAAAATTTTCTCAAATTTTTTTTTCTTTCATGGTGGAGGGCTCAAGGTGCAGAGTCTCCAAACGTCCAGTGCTGCTGCTAATGACTGTGCAGCCATCCGAGATCAACTGGAAAGATTAATTTGCACTGTCATCATTTGCTGATACACTCTACTGCTTACTCTGCCTCAAAGATCCACCATCACTCAGAGGTGAAGCCTGGTTTCAGTCTTCTAGCATTAGTGGTTTGGGGAGGGTTCAGGTTTTTTGATTAATTTACAGAAAATGGCTCCTTAATGTCAAAGTGAAAACGGATTTCTGCAAAGTGGTCCAAATTAATTACACACACAAAACACAAAATAATTATTTGTGTAAGTATTAATAGGACACACATAAATCATCGCTGGTGTAGCCAGTTTTAGAAACCAAGTGATTAGTTCAATGGAGATCACCTGGCTTGAGCCAATGGGTTTCAGTTGATGGTAGTTTAAATGCACTGATAAAAATAATAAATAAAAATCATGCAGGACGACTTGGCTAGTGCTTGCCAGAAGGCACATGGGAGACTGATGTCATCTGGAAGAAGGTTCAGTGGCATAATGAAACCAAATTTGAGCTGTTTGGCTATCGGATTAAAACACCACGTTTGGCACAAGCCACACAATGCATATTATCAAAAACACACCTTCCCCACTGTGACGTAGGGTGGGGATGCTTTACTGTAGCAGGCCCTAAAAAAGGCTTATGAGGGTACAAGGAAAGATGAATGCATCAAAATACAGGGAAATCCTGGAGGAAAACCTAAAGCAGAGAAGATTTCTTTTCAAACAACATCACAACCACCCCAAAAATAAACACAAAGCTACATAGGAATGGCTTACAAATAATATTAATATCCTGAAGTGGCCACGTCTCAGTCCAGATCTCAATCCCACTGTTCAGATGTGCAAAGCTGGTAGAGACCGGTCTACACAGACTCAAGGCTGTCATGGCAGCCAAAGGTGCATCTACGGCCTTTAAGGGGGTGGATACTCATGAGATTTTATAATTAAATATTAACCACTTTGCAGAGATGTATTTTCCTTTGACTTTAGGGTCTTTTTCTGCTGACCAGTGACCCAAAAAAAAAATTAAATCCATTGTGATTCAGAGTTCCAACTTGCAAGGTTTTTTTTTTTTTTTTACAGGCACCATATATATTCAATTTAGTTAGATTTTAAAAAACATATAAAAAGTAAGGAAAAAGTTGGTCACTTTGCCTGCTCCGCCAATGTATGCCAAGCAGTGCAGCAGCCTGGTACTTCAGGTAGTGCTTCATTTTTTCACATGGGGCACAAACTTCTAGAAAACTGTAAACAAAACTGCAGAATGCCAGAGGTATGTACACACCCAGCCTCTCGGTATACACTTGCATTTTTAATCTCCCTTTTCTGTTTGTTGTGTCTAGGAGGACTCCTTTTTGTAGTTGTTTCCTCTTAAGGTCTTACCGGTTTGAGTTGGGAGGTCAGCCACTGGAGAACTCAAGGAGGATTCCAATCTGACTGAATACTTTCTTAGTCTGAAGCGCTGCTTACAAGTTCAGCTATGTTGCTGTGTCACACTGGCTTCCTGAGCACAGGACCTCTTAAGTCTGAAAAAAAGTGAGAGATTTACTTCTTCCAGCTTATGGATTCCAGTCTATGAAACAGTGTGGCAAAAAGTCATGATATACTGTATAATGGTATTTTAAAAAAAAGAGGATCAATGGGAAGTAAAATATTAGTTACAATTTACTTTCCTTGCATAACTATAAAACTTGCAGATTTTTTTTTTATTACAACTAGGGGGCTCTGCCCCCTGCTCGCTTCACTCACCCACCCCCGGGTTTGGTTTACCAGATATACTTCATAGGAATTGTTACATATGCATTATTTTCACTTTTACTTTAAAACTTTTGTAAAAACAATACTTGTCCTTTATTTCCGGACCCGGGTGTGGTTAAATCTCTTTCTCGCAGGATGTATAACGCTGCTCGTGTTGTGAAGGGGAGGCGGCTGAACGCACGCGAAGGAGATGCCGTCGGATCATCTGCTGTCTTTCCGCTGCTGCTAGTGAGCTGCGTGTTCTGTTAGCCGCACTGCGCGTCGATCATTTCAAAGCCTGTACAGCAGCTGTCCTTATGCCACTTCGCGTCTCTGCTGCTCGCATTGTGAAGGGTTTGGCTGAACGCAAGCTAAGGAGAGGCGGTCAGATCATCTGCTGGCTTGCTGCTGCTGCTGGAAAGCTGCATGTTCTGCTTGTCGTTGTTTTAAGAGCTGGGAGCACACAAAGTGTGTCTGCCAAAAGCATTCCAACTGCTAGGTTAGATGTTCGTGAACTTGTTTTAAATGTTGTCTCACTGCCTTGTCTCGTGGGACTTCAAATTGTCTTCCGAGAAGATCACGTCTTGTCTCCCTCCCAGGATTGTTTTTATAATAAAGACATTAAATTTCATATGCCACAGAGGTGACCAACATTTGACTCTTTTTAAAAACTAGGGGGCGAACGCTTCGCTCGCCAACCCCCGTGTTTGGTTTTCCAGATACACACTTTTAATTCTTTGAATTGTTGCTATTTCATTAGTTTCACTTTTATTTCAGAACTTCTGTAAAAACAATATTTGTAATTTTGCGAGTCCCAATATGCTGAATCTTTTTAATGAGGTCAGGATAGGTTTCTCTGTTTGGAATTTCAGCATAGACAAAACGATCTACGTCATCAGCAGTTAATAATTTATTTTTATAAAGTAAAAAAGTAAGTAGAGTTCTGCATTGGACTCCTGTGTGTAAAGTCGTGCTATTTTCCTCTCACAGTTCCAAAAGTACATGGGGTTACCAAGGTGATACCCCAGCTTTTGTCTAGGTTTTTGTACAAGGACTAGACAGAACATTTTTGACTCCTGGGGTAATTTTAGCTTTTTAAATAAGCAGAAAGATAAATATATATACACTAACAAAGTAACCAATAAATGCATGTGCGGTAAACTCCGTTTTTAAAATTCTCAAGATTCTTTATTTGTCACAAGCATAGTTATACAGGACAACATGCAGTGAAATGCATCCTGATCTGCTTATCAAAAACTGTGCAAAGTTAGAAGAATATCAGTTAGATTAACAAAAAGTCATAGATAGAAAGATAACAGTATAGTAGAACATAATAAGTACAATTATGTGAATAAAGTAGCATTAAGTGTTAAGGTGCAATAGTGTAGTGTAGTGGGTCGTTTTCATCTGTGGCGCTGAGGCTGTGGAATGCCCTCCCTGATTACCCGAGAGCCCCACAGTCGACTGAGGCTTTTAAACTAAACCTAAAAACTCATCTTTTTAGAAAGACATTTTGTTAAAGTATTTTATTGATTCTTCTGTTTTTATTATTCTATTTTTACTCTGTAGCACTTTGGGATTGCTAAAATATAAAGTGCAATATAAATAAAATTTATTATTATTATTATAAGTATTGTGCAAAACCAAAGTTAGACTGGTGCATAGTTAAATGAGGCAATTTGTTTGTTTGCGCTACTGCGATCTTTACTTTCTTTTTTATATTTTCTAATTTTCCTACTTTCATATCCTTTAACTTTCTCCACATGTGTATAGTGCGGTTTTTTTTTTTGAGCCTTTCTAATTTCCCTGGTTTCATAATCTCTAACCTGCTCTGCATGTGTTTAGCATCAACGTTTGTAAACATCTTTCTGACGTTCTACTTTGTCATTTTACTCATTGTCTTTTAATTCTGAGCCGTACAGTACAATATATAGAACAGAATAAATCCTCAATACAATATAAAAATAAAAATTCTAGACGTACGGAGTAGAATTTCACATTAGATGATATCACATAATATGATTTGGATTTGTTTTAAGTTCTGGAGACCTCATTCATCAAGCTGCCTCCCCCATTTTGCCATTCCACATCTGAAATAGCGCTAACCCAATGAAAGGACCCCTCATTCCCACGTCCCCATTCATCAGGTATGACTTTACCTTAAGCAGGCAATCTACAATTTAAATAGGTTGTTATTTTCTTGTGAATTGTTACATATGCATTATTTTCACTTTTACTTTAAAGACTTTTGTAAAAACAATACTTGTTTCTTTATTTCCTGCCTCGCGCGTGGTTACATCTCTTTCTTCCCAGACGTATAATACTGCTCGTGTTGTGAAGGGTGTTGTGGCTGACCGTACGCTAAGGATGAGCCTTTGGATCATTTGCTGTCTTTTTGCTGCTTGCTAGCTGCCTCTTCTGCCTGTCGTTGTTTTAAGAGCTCGGAGCACATGATGCTTGCCTGCCAAAAGCAATCCAACAACTGCTAGCTTAGAGGTCTGTTGACTTGTTTTAAATGATGGTTCACTGCCTGGTCTCGTGTGACATTGTAAAAGCAATACCTGTCTTTTATTTCTGGCCCTGGGAGTGGTTGAATTCTTTCTTGCAGGATGTATAACGCTGCTCGCGTTCGGTTGGGGTAGCTGCTGTCACGCTGCCCTTCGATTTTTTTAAAGCCTGTACAGCCGCTGTTCTTTTTGCTACGGCCTTGGGACAATCTCTTGGCACCAAGTCTCATGTTTACGGTCCCCGCGAGACGCACCGTGGCAAGTCTCCTTGGTCTCGCGGGTCTTTAAAATGTCTTTCGAGATTATCACGTATCGTAGCCTTGCATTTGCTTTCCATTCCAGGATTTCCTTTTATATAGAGAGAAATATTTCCATTCAATTAGCTGTTCATTTTTTTAAATTTCTACACTTTGTCATACACAAAAAAATAAAGAATGGATGGATATTACCTGGGTGAAGCCACGGCCAATCCTTTAAGCACATTTTCACCACAGGCGCTAGGGTAAGCTCTTATAGGTGAATGTACAGTATTTGGAAAGTATACAACTCATGCGGGAAAATTAAATACATTAGGTTAAATTAGATTGGATTTAAAATGTTTGCATTTGGTTAATCAGAATATCCTTAATGTCACGGAGATACAGTTTGGGGCATTGTCATGGGTAAAAGTGACAAAAATAAATATTACAAAATTAACCCAGATGCCATCCATCATCCATTTTTATCATTTACACTTCATGAATAAAACTTTTTTCCCCTGATTTTCATTTTTATACTCCTGAAAAATGAATCATGATAAACTTTCCCTGTTTATCTCCAAGTGTTATGTACGATTTTAGGAAATACTACCCCCTACAGAAGAGGATCAAACAATAAAGCAATCAGAAAGGACACAGAAAATACAAAAAGAAATGTAGATAAACCTAACTTCTTGTCTACTGACATTTTCATTGAGTGTCTTGTTAACCAGAGAGGCCTTCCCATTAGTCCTGTCAGTAGATCTGTAAAATACACACTTATGATTTAGTAGGCAATTATTTTCAAACCCACAAAAAGCCTAGAGACTTTACCCAATAGACCCGTAGCACTCTGGCACGAATGACTGATCCTTAAGAAGTGGGGTGAAACATTTGATGGCACTTCAGGTTGGGTGTCCATTATAAGCAGCTATTAAGTCTGCATGCTATAAAACATTCAGAGGCTTTTTAATATGATATAATCAGGAAAAAAACCCAACAGTACATTTATTAAAATATCTATGGGCTGTTAATCGCTGGTTTGTAATGGATTAAGACCGTAACATCACACTTACGCTATCACACTTAAAGGGACACGCATCAGAAATCAGAAGAAGTGTTCAGCAAACAAAGAGAATAAAGTACCAAATGTATCAATCAGATATACTGTAAATGACCAGCGGGGTGGCACTGGAATCATGGGGTAGAAGGGGACTTCCACTGGACTGGCCAGCAGCACAGCACGGACTTGGCTGTAGAATTACCAATGGGGGGAGACAGCTTGTTGGCCGAGGTCTCCAGGACTCTTAAGCGTGTCTGGCTTGTCCGACTCCTTTTCTATAATCTGGCCGAGATTCTGCAATCAACTGAAAAACAACAATCTGTCCATCAGCTATATTCATTAGTTTTTACTTTGTTTTTGATGTATTTTAACAACTCTGTATCTTTATATGTGATAGTTTTGTATTTGTGGAGTAAAATAATCAATTCTTGCATTTTGCCTTATAGTTTATACGACTATATTTTTTTTCCCCTGAGGTTGCAATGATACGTTGGCCTTCTAGCTCTGTGAAGAGGATTACTTATATTCTGTTTTCTGTATTCTATATCCCCCATTTTTTTGGCACCCTTTGCACACCCAACCTACGTGAAAAGGGGAAGAAGAGTTTTTTTCTTGTTTTCTTAAGGTGTCAAGGCTAGGGGGCTGTCAAAAAACAAGGCCTGTTAAAGCACATTGGGACAGTCAGTCAGTCATTGTCCAACCCGCTATATCCTAACACAGGGTCACGGGGGTCTGCTGGAGCTAATCCCAGCCAACACAGGGCATAAGGCAGGAACAAATCCCCAGGCAGGGTGCCAGCCCACCGCAGGGCACACACACACACACCAAGCACACACTAGGGACAATTTAGGATCGCCAATGCACCTAACCTGCATGTCTTTGGACTGTGGGAAGAAACCGGTGCACCAGGAGGAAACCCACGCAGACACGGGGAGAACATGCAAACTCCACGCAGGGAGGACTCGGGAAGCAAACCTGGGTCTCCTAACTGTGAGGCAGCAGCCGTTGACAGAGTCCTTGTGTGAATTTTGGCTTAAATCAGGGGTGGGCAAAGTCATTCCTGGGGGGCCACAGTGGCTGCAGGTTTTTGTTCCAATCCAATTGCTTAATAAGAAGCACTTGTTGCTCAAGTAACACTTCTGCTTCACTTTAGATGTCTCACTCATTAAGATGTTGAACCCTTATTGCCTGTTTTAGTCTTAAACAGCTGTTGTCTCAGCGTTTAATTACCCCTTATTAGCAATAACATGCAAATGACAAAAGAAACCAACAGTTCTCCATTTAGCTTGTTTCCATTTACACCAGTGTGTATTTATTGTGCACTATTTGGATTAGTTAAATAGAAAAAAGTGAAGAACTGAGAATTACTCGTCCGGTTTTAGACTTCAAATCATTTGGATGATATCCTTAAAAAGGAAAAAAAAAAAAAAAAAAAGTCTAGTATATGAGAATGACCTGACATGGCAGAGATAAAGCACTAACAAGCCATGACATTAAATTATTGGCAACAATTGTTTTCTAATTAAGCAATTAGGTTGGAACAAAAATCTGCAGCCAATGCGGCCCTCCAGGACTGACTTTGCCCACCCGTGAGTTAAACATTAAATAAATTGCTGCTGTTATCACTGCTGCCTCAGGGATACACCATCCTAGGTTCAAATCCCATAATGGCCACAGTCTATGTGTTTTCTTTCCCCCAATTCCTCGAAGATGTGCCCATTAGGTACTCTGCTCATTCCAAATCGAACGTGGTGCAAGTGTGAGTGGGTCATATGATGAAGTGGTGCCCTGTCCAAGGCTGCACCCAATTTGCCTGGTTTTTGCTCTGAATTGGATTAAGAGGGTATGACAACATTGTGTTTACACTGTAAATACGCATTTAAAAATCAAATAAACCTTTCACTCCTTGCCCATTTTTTGCATCCCTTTTCGCTAAAAAGGTACAGATTAGTTTAGCTGGTGTCTCTAAATTAGTCTGTATGAGTGACTGTGGGAAGTGTGCAGATAAAACGGACTGGCATTGTGTCCATGACTGATGGTTCTTTTTGATGGATGCAACTATGGTCTCCAGCAGAGGGCACACTTCCTTTCTGAGATGCACACTGTAACTAAACAACCTCTTGGTACATAGTTAGGGCTGAGGATATCGCGTGTTAGTCGAGGTACAGCTGCGATTCTTGAGAGACGACCTACCAAGAATTATCATGAAGATCCGGGTTCGAATCCCGCTCATGGCACATTGCTGAATGGAAGAATATACAGTGGGTACGGAAAGTATTCAGACCCCCTTCAATTTTTCACTCTGTCATATTGCAGCCATTTGCTAAAATCATTTAAATTAATTTTTTCCCTCATTAATGTACACACAGCACCCCATACTGACAGACAAAAAAAATGAATTTTTGAAATTGTTGCAGATTTATTAAAAAAGAAAAACTGAAATATCACATGGTCCTAAGTCTTCAGACCCTTTGCTCAGTATTTAGTAGAAGCACCCTTTTGAGCTAATACAGCCATGAGTCTTCTTGGGAAAGATGCAACAAGTTTTTCACACCTGGATTTGGGGATCCTCTGCCATTCCTCCTTGCAGATCCTCTCCAGTTCTGTCAGGTTGGATGGTAAACGTTGGTGGACAGCCATTTTTAGGTCTCTCCAGAGATGCTCAATTGGGTTTAAGTCGGGGCTCTGGCTGGGCCATTCAAGAACAGTCAGAGTTGTTGTGAAGCCACTTCTTTGTTATTTTAGCTGTGTGCTTAGGGTCATTGTCTTGTTGGAAGGTAAACCTTCGGCCCAGTCTGAGGTCCTTAGCACTCTGGAGAAGGTTTTTGTCCAGGATATCCCTGTACTTGGCCGCATTCATCTTTCCCTCGATTGCAACCAGTCGTCCTGTCCCTGCAGCTGAAAAACACCCCCACAGCATGATGCTGCCACCCGCCATGCTTCACTGTGGGGACTGTATTGGACAAGTGATGAGCAGTGCCTGGTTGTCTCCACACATACCGCTTAGAATTAAGGCCAAAAAGTTCTATCTTGGTCTCATCAGACCAGAGAATCTTATTTCTCACCATCTCAGAGTCCTTCAGGTGTCTTTTAGCAAACTCCATGCAGGAGTTGGCCTTAATTCTAAGCGGTATGTGTGGAGACAACCAGGCACTGCTCATCACTTGTTCAATACAGTCCCCACAGTGAAGCATGGCGGTGGCAGCATCATGCTGTGGGGGTGTTTTTCAGCTGCAGGGACAGGATGACTGGTTGCAATCGAGGGAAAGATGAATGCGGCCAAGTACAGGGATATCCTGGACAAAAACCTTCTCCAGAGTGCTAAGGACCTCAGACTGGGCCGAAGGTTTACCTTCCAACAAGACAATGACCCTAAGCGCACAGCTAAAATAACAAAGAAGTGGCTTCACAACAACTCTGTGACTGTTCTTGAATGGCCCAGCCAGAGCCCTGACTTAAACCCAATTGAGCATCTCTGGAGAGACCTAAAAATGGCTGTCCACCAACGTTTACCATCCAACCTGACAGAACTGGAGAGGATCTGCAAGGAGGAATGGCAGAGGATCCCCAAATCCAGGTGTGAAAAACTTGTTGCATCTTTCCCAAGAAGACTCATGGCTGTATTAGCTCAAAAGGGTGCTTCTACTAAATACTGAGCAAAGGGTCTGAAGACTTAGGACCATGTGATATTTCAGTTTTTCTTTTTTAATAAATCTGCAACAATTTCAAAAATTCTTTTTTTTGTCTGTCAATATGGGGTGCTGTGTGTACATTAATGAGGGAAAAAAATTAATTTAAAATGATTTTAGCAAATGGCTGCAATATGACAGAGTGAAAAATTGAAGGGGGTCTGAATACTTTCCGTACCCACTGTATCTCTAAAATATATATATTTTTAAACTTTCTTTTCGATGAACGGTGCTTTGAATTCTACTTTGCAGATTTAGTTGTTTATTTTTATTTTTTGATTAAACAAAAACTGTTTAATCAATGATTGATTTGTTAAGGAATACATGGACAACAAGCATAGTTAAAATCACAATTAAACAAACTGCCTGCAAATTCTATTGAATCATAATTATAACAAAAAACGCATTTCACTTACTTATATAGTACCTTTACCATGGTCTCAGACGGCCGCAAAGATAATCAAGAGGGGTACAATAAAAATGAAAGCACAATAAGAATGAATAAATAATAGTTCACAGCCTTGTGTTTGTATGTATTTATAAAATTTGGGAAGTAATATATTCTAGTTGATGTTGACATTTAATTAATTTGAAGTAGGTAAAAATAAATATTTGGAAATATTGTGAAGGGAAATGTTTATATACTTATAGTAAACAGCACACACACCATTTAGCTAATTATATACATCTTCTACTTCTTCTTCATTCGGCTGCTCCCGTTAGGGGATGCCACAGCGGATCATCTTTTATATACTGTACATCCTGGCCAAATCAGGCATCAGGGCCCAGTTGTTCAAAAGTAATTCAATGGGATTTGGGATAACAGATTGGATTGAATCTTGAAAATGGGCTGTTCAAAGGGAAAAGAGGGATTCTGGAATCAGCTCAGATCACCTAATCCAATCTCAGTTTTAATCAGGATCAAACAGTCTTTTGTGATGTTCAAAAGTTTGTGTAAGAATTGGGACACATTTGATCCCAAAAATCAGGATAATCCTGATCCCAACACAGAGGTGGATTCAGTGTGGATTTCAGGCACACAATAAAATAAAACTTGAAAATTTGATCACCTGCAAACAAGTTTTTTTGATGTATACATCTATTTATATTTTGTACAATTGTTGAACTAGGACAGTGACAATGTAAATAAAGTAGGGAATAAGACATGAAGCCTTTTGGTATAGTCAAAGGAAAAAAAATCCCTGTGAAATATCAGTACTCAAACAAAATCTCAAAGCTCAAAAAGCTCTACTGTCCATTGTATTTTAATGAAAATGACAATTACTATTACTCAAGTCATCAGTCAGAAGTAATGTCTTACAATTGCATCCCTGATCACATGTCCAGTCTGGCCCTCATTTGGAGCAAACATTGGAGGCTGCACTTCATCAGGCTCAGGTCCATCATATATGTCATCAAGAGGAACATTACGCCTGGTGGCAATGTTATGCAAGACAATACAGGCTAGTATTATATTGCATGCCACCTTGGGTTCCACCCGCAAGTAGTTAAGGCATGTAAAGCGCCTCTTCAGGACTCCATTTAAGCACTCAATTGTGCATCTTGTTTTGCAATGTGCAGAGTTGAAGCCTGCCTGCTCAGGTGTGTTTGCAACTGGAAAAGGGGTCATCAGCCATGGTAGGAGTGGATAAGCACTGTCTCCCAATATTATGCCATTTGGTCGTTTGGACTGGAGCTTTCTGTATAGTGCGCTCTCCCTCGGGATACATGCATCATGGACAGACCCTGGCCACTTGACAACACAGTTTGTGATGATGATGAGGTCAGCGTTGGCCACAAGTTGGACATTGATGCTGTGCCTCCCTTTCATGAGGCGCTTGAATGTACACAGGAGTACAATCAATAAAACCAATAGTATTAGGCATGTTCCCCAAAAGAAATAAACTTCGCTTAGTTTGAACCATCTGGTCATCCTTGGGAAATGAAACAAATTCATTGACCAGACTGGCCAATTCAACTAAGACAGCTTTCAGCACATTACTAACAGTTGATTTGTCCACTCCCATATTGAGGCATAAAAGCGCTGCGCAATTAGGCAGTGTTCCTCCACAGACAGAGCAGGACTCCTTTTGGTTTTGTGCTGTAACTTTGGCCTGACAAGGTCTGCAATGTATTTGATATCATCCCTCCCAAAGCGAAAACGGGCATACAGTTCCTCTGTAGTGTATTGCACAAGTGGTTTGGCACGCTCAGCATACATTCTTTCATACATTGTTTTCTCCTTCCCAACCTGTGGTAGCGATGAACAACATCTGCCATGCCAATGCCTCTGTAAACCTATGACCGAGGTGTGTAAGAAATTGGTGATTTTATTTGGTCACACACCAATTAAGCAACAACGAACTGACTGGTTTGTCATGTGTTGAATTACTGATTTTATAGGCCCTGTGCTTGATTGGGGTGTTTGCTACACAAAAGAGATGGAACCATGGACTCAAAAGGGCCTAATTTCACAGTGGCTGAAAACCATGTACTGTTGGAGGGTGTTAGGTGCCATTATTCCTCCATAATCAGACACTTCAGTTCATTAAAGGGGAAAGAAGTGACCAAGAAATGCAAACAGAACATTTGGGAGGACATCACCAAGAATGTGAATGCTATAGCAGCTGGTCAGAAAAGGACCACAAAACAAGTCATATTAAGATGGAAGAACCTTAAAGCCAAGGCAACAAAGGACCTTGCTGAGGCCAAAAAACCCCACAACGGGTAACAAGCCTTTCAAGAGGGGTGAGTATACTGACATTGTCCTTGATATTATTGGTGGTGACAAATCAGAAGCTCTGCATGGAATTGATGGTGTTGAAGTCGATGGTGAGCCCACAGTTAGAGAGGTGGGTGGGCCTGGTCCTCCTAATGAAGAGGAAATATTTGTCCTCAATCTCAGTCAAGTAGTTGAGGAAGAAGGTGGATCCTCACAGACAGAGCCAGCTGTTGTCACAGAACCTTTAAAAAGAAAGCGTAAGCATTCTCCAAACCTGGATGGTGACGCATATGAGGTGCTTCTTATAAGAGAAACTGAAAGAGCAGAAGTGCAGATTCTTCTAGCAAAGGAACAACTCCTCCTTACCCAACTACAACAAACTAAAGTCAGAATGGAAATCCAACTCCTAAAAGCAGAAATTGAAAGAGCTGGTATCTGTACCAATGAGGAACTGTAAAATGTTCCTTATTTTGTTGACTATTGGACTTTTTTGTTTTACAATTATATAAAAATAACCACAGTGTATATGTGGGGAAATATTTTTATTCTTTCAGTCATTCATTCATTCTTGTGAGATTGAAATGGAATCTGGCTGTTTATAAATGAAATGGAAAAATATTTGTTTATTGTGGTGTTTTCTGTTTCTTCCAAGTAACACACATGATGGCTATTTGGCCTACTGGAATTTTTAGTCCCGTCTGATGTTCTTTACATAGCCAGTAGGCTACACTGTGGGTTCCATGTAAAGCACTAGTAAACCGGATTTGATAATCCTGAATATTCTGTATCTAGACAACAGTGATCCAGTCTAGTGTTGCTTTGAAAAACCAGCATGAAAGTAAAATGAATTACCAGATCCTGGATAGCAAAACAAGGGATTTCAAAATCCAGATCATTTTTATCCCGATTAAATAGTTTGAACAACTGGGCCCAGAATATCTCACAAACCCACGAACAATCTGCGCACGGTCCTTTTCAACGCAAAAACCAAGAAATCGACAGCAGAAACACGAAATGAAGTTTATAGCATTCCATGCAGTTTTTGCCCAGTGGTATACATGAGACAAACATCAATTCGCATACAGGAACATCACAACGCCGTCTGAAGAAAGGATTCACAATCACAGATCTATACACATACAAAATCAACAGGACGTACATTTAACTGGGACAATGTACAAGTAAGATTTAAGGCCAGTATTAAAAGTACCAGAGAACTGGCTAAACGCCATTAACAAACATTTGGACATAAACCCAGCATATGCAAATTTAAGTAGAACATGTTCATAATAAATAAAACGTTACGACCTGTACCCCATAAATATGCTGTTCTACAGCGCGATTAGAATCGTCTGAGTATTAAAGGTGTAGGTCTATTTTATAACAATGTTAATATCGAGTATAACTAATTATTATTATTCTGTATTAGCATTGATATGAACGATTTGTGAAATTAGTGTTAAGTATAAAAAATGAAACTGATTATACAATTCAATGTTTATTTATACATTATTATATCTGTCTTTATTACATTTATTAAATGTGTGCAAAACGTGTAAACTGCACCAAGAATAGTTAAAAAATCATTAAAAAATGTGTACGTGAATGTAAATATATCTGCACAAACTGACACTCGTAACATTTTTAGAAAGTTCAAAATGAAACGCAAATCGCAAAGCGTCTGTGTGCAGACTCAACAAGCTTTTGCTGAATACAGTGATCCCTCGCTATATCGCGCTTCGCCTTTCGCGGCTTCACTCCATCGCGGATTTTATATGTAAGCATATTTAAATATATATCGCGGATTTTTTGCTGGTTCGCGGATTTCTGAGGACAATGGGTCTTTTAATTTCTGGTACATGCTTCCTCAGTTGGTTTGCCCAGCTGATTTCATACAAGGGATGCTATTGGCAGATGGCTGAGAAGCTACCCAGCTTACTTTTCTCTCTCTCTCTTGTGCCGACTTTCTCTGATCCTGAAATAGGGGGATTGAGCAGGGGGGCTGTTCGCACACCTAGACGATATGGACGCTCGTCTAAAAATGCTGAAAGATTATCTTCACGTTGCTATCTTTTGTGCAGCTGCTTCCTGAAACGACATGCTGCATGGTGCTTCGCATACTTAAAAGCTCAAAGGGCACGTATTGATTTTTGATTGAAAAACAAACTCTGTCTCTCTCTCTCTGTCTGCTCCTGACGGAGGGGGTGTGAGCTGCCGCCTTCAACAGCTTTGTGCCGCGGTGCTTCGCATACTTAAAAGGCAAACAGCCCTATTGATTTGTTTGCTTTTCTCTATCTATGTGACATTATCTGCTCCTGATGCGCACTCCTTTGAAGAGGAAGATATGTTTGCATTCTTTTAATTGTGAGATGGAACTGTCATCTCTGTCTTGTCATGGAGCACAGTTTAAACTTTTGAAAAAGAGACAAATGTTTGTTTGCAGTATTTGAATAACGTTCCTGTCTCTCTACAACCTCCTGTGTTTCTGCGCAAATCTGTGACCCAAGCATGACAATATAAAAATAACCATATAAACATATGGTTTCTACTTCGCGGATTTTCTTATTTCGCGGGTGGCTCTGGAACGCAACCCCCGCGATGGAGGAGGGATTACTGTACATTAACTGACAAGAGACTGGCCCGCCCTTTGAGTTTTGGTAGCCAACGCGAGCCGTGATTCGCCAATTCTTGGTAGCTGACCGAGCCATCATTGGCCAATTCTTGGTAGCCGAACCGGGCTGTGAATGGTCAATTCTTGGTAGCCAATACGGGCCGCGATTGGCCTGAGCTTTCCATTCTTGGTAGAATGTTGGTAGCAGAAAGCGATCGGATTGGTTTTCGCTACCTCGACTCATGGCTGCTCGGAGGCACCATTTTTATCTTGTAGTGTGCACATCATCCGTATTTTAACACTGTTTAGAACTAGCCTACTACGACTAAAACCCTTCAATAATCACACACTGAAACGGAGCCAGGGTGCTTATGGATTTTACAGGACTCTCACTTTGTTGTTGTAAAAATGCACCACTTCTGTGGAAAGGAACTGAACACACAAAAGCCTCTCATGTGTTTATTAAGGGTACTTTAAGCCTCACACAAACCTGAAAATCCAGAATGATCACTGTGGCCACTAAACAGTACACAATGCCCTGCGTTACGTGAGAATTTACATTTACATAGTTGAGCAGGAAGACAGTGGTCAGTGAACATTAAATAAGATGAAGGAAAAGTATTTTATTGCTTAACTCAGGAATCAAGCTAGTTTTGTTGGGTACACTTTTATTTATCAATTTTTTTTATTAGGAGATCAGCAACAATCCCTGAAAACACAAGCTTCTGGGAATATTTTAATTTCCGTAACAGCATGACTGCAATATCCGCCCACACGTACATCCACACAAACACAATAATCTGTCTAATAAGAGGAGACTACAGAATGCAGTGCAAAACGATGCCTTGAATAGTTTAAAGATGTCACTTGTAAATAACTGCCTGGTACAGTACCTGTTTGCTACACCATTCACACAGTTTCAAATATACACTCGCACAAACTTGTCGTTCTTGGGCAGCCAAAGGGAAAGACTTGTAAATACAGTACAAAACAAATATTGCATTTTTAAACTCTACCAACGCTTACAAAGGCAAGCAAACCGAGTAGATGATCAGGCATCATTTAACAACCTTGGTATGCTCTAGAAATGAAAAGTAGTGATACTGGTTTGCCCACATCAAGTTAATAATTTATCATGGATGGAGCATTATTGTGAAACAACCGGTCTTGGCAATATGTTCATCTTTCAGTGTCAGTTCCACATAAAAAAAAAAAAAAAAAAAAAAAAAAAAAAACACCCTCTACCCTCTGGTCTAAACACACCAGTTAACAATTCATTTCCTCAATTCAGCTGTCTCTACCCTGCTTTCATAAAGGTAACAACAGAATTCTACTCCTTAAATCATTGGAGCTGCAGCTCTTTGATGCCAGTCTCTCTTAGTTATGTGCAAAAAAACAAACAAACAAAAAAAAAAAGGCAGACAGCTCTTCAGTAATAAATGTAGTGGCCAGTGAGGTCCCAATCAATGCTTTCAAGTATATGGGTGATGTCCACATGTCCTTGCCTTACTTTAAAGAAAGTTTAATACAATAACCTTAAATAAATAAAGCACATTACTTAGTCCACACGTTCAGGTTTAATTTTGTGCTGTTGAGAGCACACACTGGAACAAAGCAGCAGGACTGAGTTTTAAGCAGAACTTTTTTTGTGCGCATCAGTGTGAGGTGATTTTGGGTTGTTGAAGAATTGATCTAGGGGGCACAGCAGAGCCCCGAGAGGAGCTCCTTGGTATATGATGCCTAACACCTCTGGCTGAATTCACTAAAGGGGTCCTAAGAGGGTACTTCTTTCTGTATCGTATGGACTGTGACTTTAGCAGCAGATGTGTGTATTGAACCTCCGGCATTATGAGTTTGAGGCAGAGATCTGAAGCAGCGCTGCGGGAAATGTTTGACGGAAGGTCGTAGCCAACAATGTCTACTTTCGAGCTAGGCTGCCAGGGTCGAAGTTCTTTGTTTTTGATCTGAGCTGCAGAGCGTAACTGAGGGAGCCGTCCTCCAAAGCAGCCCCTTACCAGCTTATCTTGAGCTTCTCTAAGGAGCTCAACCTCCTTTTGTACACAGTCCAGACCAAAAGTGTGGAGTTTTTTTCCAAAAGGTGGCATTGAAATAGTCATAGATCTTGACATCAAGTGCGTTCCATTTATGTATCTTTGATGGAAGATCTGAGCTGAGATTAAATTTGGACTCTGGGGTGCGCATGTTGAGCTTTACATACAGCATGTCTTCTAGGTCCCAGGAGAGCAAGTGTCGCAAAAGTATAAGTGACTCATCAAAATATTCTGCAATCATGACTAGAGAAAACACTTCCTCCATTTCTTTAATGAAGGCACTGATATACGGTCCATCTAAAGGATTATGATCCTTGTTTCCACCCAAATCAAAAAGCAGAGTATTGTGGGCATACATGGAGTACTTCTCATCAGATCTGTAATAGCGATGAGTATCTGACAAGAAGGTCTCAAGGGATCCGTTGGGAACTCTCTTGAAGCTCAGACAATACTGGTTGTAGTAACTGAATAGAGATTCAAACATGGCAGTAGGCTCACGCAGGATGGTAATATACAAGGTATCGTTAGGCATGAATTTCTGCAACTCCGAACGGTTGAAACGCATGTGGCTGGTGACCACTTGTGCAGGCAGAGTATGAGGGTGAACAAAGTGCGATGAGAATGCTCGTGGATAGCAGAATTGGTGATCACACGCCTGGATTGGAAGGGCCACCGTTAAGTTGTGACGCTCAGCAAAGCGAAACAGTATGTTCTGGACAGTTGTACTTGCTGTCTTGTGCGTCTTGAGGAAAACAATATTTGCGTGTTTCGTCTTGGACAAATGGTGACTTCGATGACCAAACAAGGAGCATCCCACATGGAAGGACTTGCCATTCCTAGAGGGAAAATTAAAACAAAGCAAGAGAGAAAATGAGAAACTTGTTATTAAAGCAAGAATGGTGGACATAAATTAAAAGCCATCTAGCTTAGTCAAACTTCTGAAAAGGTGACTGGACTGATCTTTCCAGTAGACTGAACCTTGATCAGAAGCATCGGCAGCAACTGGACTACAGTCTGGGAAAATGGCAGTAAAAAGTATAAGCAGTAGAACAACATTTAACCTGGGTGAAATTATTTATATGAAGAGAAAACAGGCAAAGGCAACTAAAGGGTCATCTTTGAGAATTTGAAGGAGCTCCAGAAGAAGTGGATACTTAGGGATCATAAATTTCATATGCACCGACAGATGTGGACCACGTGTAGATTAGGATTCCCAGGGCCCACTAGCTGGAAGCAGGAGGGTGCATTGAGGTATGCTGGGTATACTGATGTGTGCTTCATTCAGTAACCCTCTGCAGGGTTGCCTGGCCCTTTAGGGATGGACTGGGGTTCAGAAATGCTGCAGAGGCACTTCAAAGAGGAAAACCAAGAGTTCCACAGGTGACCCACTAAAGTATGTACCTAATTTTATGTGTGTAACTTTGACTTTTCTTTTGCATGAATCTTATTTTTCTTTCCTTATGTAAAGTATTATAATTTGGAAATGCTGGTGACATCATGGGAAATGACAATATGAGGCAATCACATATTACTTTATCTCTTGGTAGATTCAAAACCCTTCGATTCTCTTAGTAGTAGCTAGTTTTCTAACAAGTAGGCCATAGTGGTAGGATGTGTTCTCTGGTTACTATTTAATTTCCACATTTGACCATCAATTTTGTCTTGCCCTTGTTACTCAGTTTTGTTTGGCTTTTCATTTATTCTGACCCTTGCTTTAAATTAAACCCTAGTTTTGTTGTACTCCTCACAATCCTTGGGCACTTTTGTATGTCAATGACACCCTGATAGTGGTCAGACTCTCAAACTGGAAACGATCTCTGGGGGAGATCTGGGAGGTCCTTTTGGTTTAAAGGGCCACTGACCTTGGAGTTGGGCAGGACAGGTGTTGATAGGACCTAAAGTGGTGAGAGAAAGTGTTAGTCAGAAAGGTGAGGAAGCACTAGGAGTGTCTTACGCTTCAGTATGTGGGGGTTAAGCGTGTTAGGCAGAGGAAATAATCCATTTTGGAATTTTGGAGTTTTTCTTTTTTTAAAAACTATTTTGACCCTCTCTTTTGCACTTTGAATAATTTAACCACTTTTTGTATCATTATAGTTTCTTAGGATCCTTTTTGAGTTTGGTGGGTACTCAGAAGCACTTTCTATGTGGTAGATATCAATATGTTTGATATAAAAAGTCTTTGTTAGATAGTGAATCACATAGTTTACAGTAAAGTCATAAAGTAAGACTAAATGTATTCAGGACACAATTCAGGAAGAACTTTTTTACACAAAGTCTAGAGAATATGGAACAAACTCTAGAGTCTTGTAACTGATGTAGAAATAAATGTTTCTTCTAAGTGAAAGAGATATTAGGACAACCTAACAGCCAGTCAAGCAAAGCGTAATGGGATAAAAGATTCTCCATTGTTTTTCAAGCTTCTTATATACTTGGACCTTCTCAAAAAAACTTTAACAATGTTTTTAACATTCACTCACAAATCAAATTTTGTAAAAACATTTTCATGGAAAAAGTGAAATCAGAATCTGTTGAACATGAGGATAATATTCTAGTAAGTATATTTTATTGTTGAAATAAAAATTTAGACACCCAACTCCAGTTTTAATGTACACTAAGCTTCTAACTGTAGCTTTCATAAAAGACATTATAACTCCATAATGATTGGTTCGTAATTTGTAATTTATAACGTGATAGGATTATGATGTTTGTCCTGATTTTGAATTGCAAAGGGCAAATGAAGATGCATGTTAGTGGTATGAGCTTGGGCAGGGATCTTTTCACTCTTGTGTGAACAAGAATTGGCAGTAAGCATTTAGAGATTTGAGATAGCCAGTTGCCTGTAATGTGCATTAAAAAGTTTCAAAAAAACAATTTGCTTTGAATATGAACAAAAACCACTAAATTATAAATTGTCTTGTTTACATAGTGCTGTAGGTAGACCGTAAGGAGTTTAGGGACATTCATAACTAGACTTGATGTTATTTTTAGAAGAATTAAGGGGATGGGACTGGTGAGCTTTGTGGGGCTGAATGGCATGATCTCATTTACAATGTTCTAATGTTCTAAGTAAAAATTCTGTCATAATTCTGTTATTTTTAGGATGTCATTTGAGGGCACAAGATATTCAAAGCGTATTGAGGAAAGGTTTCATAACAAGACGAAGGAAAAGATTAAACTGAAAGTTAGTGTTCTGTCAAGACTGGCTTCTATTGCGGTCTGCTGCTATCCTGTGCCCAATTACTTTTTAGTCATCTGAGATTTGTTTGATCCTCTGCTGACAACCCTAATTAAAATTTCTGGTCTTTCAAATGTTCTTGTACTTTTTTTGGACATAACCCTATGTACCTTGAGTAAAATTTTCATTTTTTTTTTTTTAACAAAAGGCTTCTTACTTCTGAGCTGTTTTGACTGTAACTAGCCAGGTGTTCCTTTTCTGATCTTTGGTTTATGCTTTTTCACCTTTTAATTACAGAAGGCTTTGTTTATTGTAGAATGTCTCTGCAATACATCAGCTACTTGTCTCAAGTTCTGGATTTGATACTATCATTTCTTTGCAGACAGGAGTACTCCAAATCTACTTAGATGCAATGAAAACCTTTAGCACATATGAGTGGATGTTAACCCAACATGCATGGTGAGGTGAACATTTGATCACAATGGTCCGATAAATTTTAATTGGAAGGAAGCAAGAATAACTAGATGGTGACTTTGTGAAAACCAATGCATCGAATTTGTAGCACACAAAGGCTGTGATCAAAAGCTCCAAATTACAACTGGAAGAGTAGACACCTATTAGGTCATTATGCATAAGATAAGGAAGCAGCCTTACACAAAACTTTTATAGTCTTACCAAGTGAGATGTCCTCCCTGGTGCAGAAGAAAGCTTACACAGCTGACTGCCAGGAACGCGAACAATATCTTTTTCCGGGACATCATTACAAGTGTTCTAGTAAAAAGAAAGTGGATGTTTAGTACTACTAGTAGAACACAGCTCAAGCTAGAAAACAAAACTGCTTTATTCAGCAAACTTCTCTCACAGTACCAATTCAGAGCAACACCACGGAAGTCCTATAAACTGACAAAAGGAGTATAAATGATCCTGAACTTGAAAACCAATTTAAACTTAAACTCTTAACATTCCTGTTTTATTAGTTAGTTTCTACATACAATTCTATATCAGATTCATTTGGTCAATGGATTATTGAGTACAAATTCATAGTATATTGTATGCATTTCAATTAATCATTAATGTAAAGAAGCTTTTTTGAATCTGATATTTTGGGTAAGAATAGATATTTCTTTCCTGGCCATAAAGGACAGTATCTAATAACTCAAACACATAATTTGGAACCAAACTGCTGGCAAGAAAGAAGGATTCAACATTTGCAGTTAAGCAGGATTTTTATTTCCACTATATACCAGTACTGAAACACAGTGCCATTGAGTACCTCAACAAAACTCTTAGAGAAAACAAAATGGGCCACGTCTCAGTTTTAACACCAGTACATGACCTAAGTAGGGAAAGGCAACCGGCCCACAGTTTAAATATATTAGTGGGATGAATGTGCTGCATTGCATGTGATAATGGGTGAACTGCATTAAAAAAAATGTATGTGTGAAGGATGGTGGGGTGCCCATAAAGACAGAAGTTGAACATGGACACAACTTCACCATTTTCATCTTCAAACACAATAAAGACACTTCAATAGTATCAACTACAATCACCGTGTCTTGATACAAAACAGGAAAGACAGTAGCCAAGTCAGTTTTTTCTTTTTCTTTTTTATAATTCTAGGGTTTTTGGAAAAGATCATTTTCTCTTGGAACAAATAAAGTTCTGTCTCTCTGTAGACCAGTGGCATGTCTTAAATCAGGAAGAACTTTGAGAGACTGGTTCTGTACTACAAGTCCTCTTGTGGTAGGCCACCTGATCTCACGGCAGTGGAGGATGCAATTATCTATCTGCTTCACAAGGCTTATTCTCGCCTGGAGAAAGCTGGCAGCACTGTAGGGATATTGTTTTTTGATTTCTCCAGTGCCCTGAATACCATCCAGCCATCCCTGTTAATGGGTTAAACTCATATGTAGGTGAATGAGTCAATTGTGACCTGGATAATGGTCTCTCTGTCAAGCAGCCTACAGTTTGTGAGGCTCAAGTACTGTGTTCCCTGACAAGGATGTGAGTGACACTGGAGCACCCCAAGGGATAGTCCTTCCTCCTTTTCTTCACTCTGTACACCTCAGACTATAAATCTAACACCAGATGATGTCACGTGCAGAAATTCTCAGATGATTCTACACTTATGGGCTGTATTGATAAAGGGGATGAATTAGCATATTGGAGTCCGGAGCAGAACTTTGTCACACTACGTTGCAGACAATTCTGTTTGCACCAGGAAACGGAGAGATGATGTACAGCACTGCTAACACTGAAGAGTTTCAGCCAAAACATTGTTCAGCAGAATTGTGTTAAGAAACGCTACTGGGGCTCCTTTATACCAACAGCAATACATCTGCACAATGCCTAACTGTGACTACCAAGTCAGACATTTTTCTTTTTTGTCATTCTGGTGTATACCTGAAATGGGCTTGTTTGTCAAAATATTTGGGGTTATTTATTACTGAGCTTCTGTAAAAACACAGACAATTTCTCCCTGTGCATAAAAACTTCTATCCTTCCATGCACCCACCCATCTACCTCAAGCACAAAACCTGCAATGGGAAGTAAATGCTCAGGAAGAAAAACAAAGCTAGCTAGCAGAATATGAAGGCAACAGATAAATTAGGCCAAGGTTCAAAGGTAAACAGTAAATATAGTCCGATTGTCAGGACAAAAATACTAAGGAAGTGAGGAAATCCAAGTGGTGTGTACTTGTTAAATGTTGCATGTCACACCAGTATGCCAAACTCAATAATAACTGGCAAAACTGGGTCTTTATTAATTTTCCTTTCACTATTTAGATATTGATTTTCTTTTTACTCCCATATCTGAGCTCACATTTAAAATTAAGCTCTATATAGGGCCAGTATTTAGGAAGGTGATTCTTGGCTGGCATCATGTGAAATGCCGTAGCTGTGCCAAGATGACTACACAGTGCTTTAAGATGTCAGATGTTGACTCAACCAGAATGTAAAAGGTCTGAATGAAGTACTAGTATCAGATCATATATCTGCCAAATTACATATTTTTAAATCTGTGGGAGAGAGAGGAAAGGGAATTGCACTATTTTTTTCCATTCAAAGCTTAATTTTCCTATAAACACTCTTATGACAGCATTCTGTTTATAAGTTTTTAGATTGTAAGGTCATTAGCCATGTGGTGGGTGGGTCAGGGGTGGTATTTGGGGTTCTTAATATCAGAATTCTGCAATTCTAGATTTTATTGTACTCTCTAGGAAGAAATGTCTGTACTTTTTTTGGAAATACAAATAACGTGTATTTGGGGAAAGGGACCATAACACATACATATAATTAATTTTCACACTTGCCTACTTTAAGTTGAGATTTATGGGGAGCTACAGTCTATCCCAGAATCATTACGAGCAGGGGATTCACCGGACCACTGCAGGGCCAACTCATATACATGCATACTCAAACTCAATTAAGAACCGGTCATTAACTTAACATGGAAGGCTTTGGGATGTGGGGGAACAACTGGAGTAACTTGGAGATAAAAACCATGAAGACATGGTGAGAATATGTAACCACCACACCAACAGGATGATGACTGGGTGCAAGATTCAAGCACGGATGCTGGATCTGAGACGTGGCAGCACTAATTATTGTGCCACCACAAATCCGTTTTGGGGTAGAGATTTTAAACTTGCATCATAACATATTACACAAACATTAACAGTATGTCACAGTGGCCATTAACACATTTTCAGAGACAAAGATTTAATTTTAGTGTCTATTTAGTTTGAGTAGCATTTGCACATTGACTTGCTAGAGTTTCTGTGGTCTTCTCCCAAAGGCAAGTTGGGTTATTCTTAGATTCAATTTAAATTAAACTGCTAGTATCTTTTTATGAAAGGCCAAGAGGAAATGTGTTTATTTTTTGGCTTTTGTTTTTTACAGAAGCTCAAGTAAACATAAACCACCACCCACTAAAATACATACAAGATCTTCTAGGCTTGGATAAAGATAGAAAGAGCAGCACCAGTCACAGTGAGGCATTATACCAACAGCAATATGCCTGCATAAAGGAGCCCCAATAGCGTTTCTTGACACACTTCTGCTGAATGATTTGTTGGCTGAAAGCCCTCAGTGTTACTGTGTCAGAGAGAGGATGTGAAGTACTGTTCATAATAGCACTCAGTTTTGCTTTCATTCTGTCCTCCACTACTACCTCCAGTGTTTTGAGGTTGGGTCTCATAACGGAGTCTGTCTTTTTAATCAACATGTTGATTCAGTGATCCTCTCTTGGAAGTGTTATTACCGACCCAGCACACCATAGTGTAGAAAATTGCTCTTGCTATCACAACTACAGAACATGTAAGGGATGTTGCTGTCCACCATTAAATGCAAATTAAAGCTACATCCCACATGCAATTGCAAATGCCATATGGCAATGAGGAAATTGATGTATGCTGAAATTAATCAAACTTGACAAAATTAACAAAATAGTTATGGACCCAGAAGGACAACTCTATAAAATAAATCATCATTTGGTTAGTTAAATCCTTAATAAATAAAAATCTGACCTACAGGTACAGCTAGTGTATATACAAACTCTCCCAAAGGGTGTTGAGAAGTAACTGAATATTACAAGTACATTATACACTTGCATTAATGCCAACCCCACCAGTACAAGAGAGGGACAATGCTCTTGCAACATACTGATTTAACGTTGTTTCTTCTAGCTCCCCAATATATTGCACTGGGTAAGCAGGCAGACAGACAGAGAGAATAAGAACACAGAATTCAAAGTATCTGCAACATTTTGTTCACTGGTAAACAGCAGATGCACTTGCCCCTGGGCATTGACTTAACATCCATCCATCCTCCAACCTGCTATATCCTAGCACATGTATGACTTAAGGAGCTGAGAGGAAAGGACTTCATAATAACTTATTGCTTACATTAGCAGAGTGAAACAGAGATATGACCATACATCTATAACAAATAGTTAGAATTTTCACGCAAGAAAGACAGAAGTTCCAAGGGAAGGAAGTTATACTTACAAATCAAGGAGCAGGAGAAGAGCAATGTGTTGCACATCAGTCAGTTAGCACATGCACGTAAGAATTTCAAATCTACCTTTATACATGTCAAAATAAGGACTTTATAAGCCATATAAGCCAATCTAACAAACTATTACAACTCTCTAGAATGGATGAATACTTTCAGCTTTAGATTAGGCATTGCAAAAAGGAGCATAACCAACGAAAAAAAAAAAAAAAAAAATTTGGTATGGAATTGTCCATAGACTACTTCCATGTAAATCACACTTTAGTGATAGTGCAGGAAATCACTCAATGGAAGATTTTACAATGCAACTGATTGTACTGCACAATAATAAAGACTCAAGTACATTAAATATTATTTAAATACCTACAAAAAGGGAGAGAGCAATGATCAGGAAACAGAACTTAAAAAATATTTAAGTTCTAACTAAGCATATTGAGTCGAATGAAGTAAACCCGCTACACGGACAGACAGGATGCTACCTGGGGTGGCTTATGCCTCTGTGAACGTCATCCTTTAAAGATCTACGGGTGTGTGCGTCTTCATCCTCTGAAAGGGCAAACAAGCCGTCAGCTCTGTCCACACAAAAACATCTTTGACTTTATGTGTGCTCGTTCATGTGCACCTCCTATTGGTTGTACGTGAATACTGTATTTAAATATATTATGAATCCCAAAAACTACTCATGCAAAGTTACTGCACATCAATTGGCCTGGTCCCATCACTAAATACACAACAGACTGTAAAAAAATCCCAGTTAAATTAAATATTTGCTATGGAGGTTATATTTGGACAAAGGTCCAACTGTTTTTGAAGAATATGAGGATAAGTACACCACCAAACTGGAACAAACCGGAGGTCTGGAGCCTGTAACAAGACAAACACGATGTAAATTGGTAAATCTCTCTAAAATATTCTCTCTTTGCTGGGTTGCACTTATCCAGGGACTACACACAACCTAAAAAACTGCATACCTGTTCAACAAAACAATGGAATTTTAAGATGTGCAAATTAATTTCAGCTTTCCACAGACATACTCATATACCATGCTAAAACTAACTTTTCTCTAAAGTTTTGAATTAGAATCTTAACACAATAGAGAATTTTTGACCCCATCACCAACCTCTCATTTACATGAATGTAAAAAAGACTTGTAAAGAGTTATTAGAGGTTTGTTAATTAGATCATAATCACAGTGGTTAAAAGTGTTACCAATACATGAATTGTCCCCGATTTCTATTTGTAACTATCTGAATGTACGTGAACTAAAAATCTGATAAGCTTTACATTTGTTAATGACTTTTTTATAAGAGCATTTCATAATGGTGTTAGTAAAACTGTACACCCTCATCATTGCATCAAAATGGCACCTTTTCAGGTCATTGTACCCCTACTTAGACTGCGGGTTTGGCTCTTGCACTCCCAACCCTGACATGGGTTATGTAGATTTAGAATGTTATGCTATATAACATGGCAAATATTGAAAATCCAAAAAAAAAAAAGTTATGTTTTAATTAAATACAATGCTTATGTGTCAATCAGTACAGTATGACAGTTAAAAAAAAAAAAAAAAAAAAAAAAAAAAAAAAAATTCATTGAGATGAAGTGATGCAGCCAAAACTTTAGAAATCTTCAGATTATAATGTAGATAACATACTAAGGACATGTATAAAATAAATATGTCCATCAACATGTTTTGCCTGAGATTTTCACAGTAGACTCCTGTTTATCCATTCTTATGTGCACTGAAAAGGAATGACGTTTTTTGGTGAATGGATGCATTTTAATTGAATTGTTACATACGTCCGACTACTACAGGCTCTTTCCAAATGCATACATTTTTGAGGCACCTTTGCTAAGTCACATAACAGACAGTGAAGCAGGATATTATTGTGGATTGCACACAACATTTATCACTTAAACACCAAACACGTGATGTTCTCAGAGGAGGACTAACAGATTTTCACCATAGAACTGCCTCTGAACTTTTTATTGGCTTATCACACACAGGCACTTCAGAGATGGTCATTCTTTTAAAATAGCAATTAGAATCATTAATACCTGTGCCATTTGCAAAATACTGTAAGTCAAAAATGTAAAGTGTGTTGTACAGCTATAATGCCTAATGAAGCCAATATTTTTCTTAGAAAAAAAAAAATAAAAGTAGCAACAACTAGATTTGCATCATCTTAAATAATCTACACAATATAGACCCTGGGAAAAAAGCTTCCAAGACTACAGACAGTGCTAACTTACCATTGCAATGGGAACAAAGGGTTGATAGGACAAGCAGCCTTTATGAACAGGTGGAACTGTGCGGGTTTCGTTTTACTGCTTGCAACTCAACTGATATTAAAGCCTCCAGACTGTAAGACTTATCATACACATATAAGGAGAGCTACCCAAATCTCTTAAAGACTCCTTTTGTTCACAAAAACCTTTGGAGTACAAAGTAATTTACATTTTTCATGAACTCCTCCCAGACGTGTCCCCTGGGTTTGATCATATAACCTTGTCAATCACCAGTGCAGTGCTTTCTGCTTGATTGCAGCTTTGACTCCGAAGTTTCCATAATCTATAAAGGTGCAATTATAAAACGACCCGACAAGCAAATGGAGCACCGTTTCAAATAAGCCGTCTTGCTTTCAACTTTCTAACTCTGGAGCTGCAATGCTCAAAGTTGCTGAAAGATTTAAAATTAAAAAAAAAATTGAAGATATCATCAAAGAGGTCAATGTACAAATTGAGTTAGCCTAGCGTGAAGAAATAATGTGGCTTTCCTAAAATGTGCACTGCAGCCTCAATGAATTATGCCTGTCCAGTCCCGAAAGTTGTAGAAACTTATGAATAAGCCGACTTAAAAAATATCACCTGAGAATTCACAAGTTTATTATTTATGTATAAGGAATTAAAAATATGGGCAGCATAGTAGCTTTTGTTACTCTTAGTTTTTGGACAGATCCCTGCTGTTGTGCTCCCCTGTAGAACTTTGTGTAATAAAACTTTAATCCAGATACTCAGTATAAAGACTTATACTGAGAGTAGTTGGTGTCTTTAAATTGTCTCTGTATGAGCAGCATTTACACAAACCTGCCTTGAGATGGTCTCTGGGGTGCTTTCTAGAGCGAGGTTCTTGGCTTGTGTCAAAAGTTGTTGGGTATTGGCACTAGCTTCATTCAATCTAGAGACTTGATAAGTGGATAAGAGACTTGCATAAATTTAAAACTCCCACTGAGCATTAAGTTCCATTCCCTGTGTTTATGCACTTCACTACAGCAGCTGTTCTGTTGTATAACTCCAAAAAACTAAAACCATGGCATGAAGTTTGCTTGATCTCCCTATGTCTGCATGGGTTTTTTCTCCATAGCAAAGACACATGGGTCACGTTAGTCAGAGAACCTAACCTGACAATGTATGAGTGTCCAAGCCATGCACTGAACTGGCATCCAGGGCTGTTTCCTAATTTGTCCCCCATTCTCATGGGATAGTCAATTGACCATTCAATTCTGAATTATAAAGCCTACAAAACTGGTGGATAGATATAGAGCTCTTTGAATTTGACTTGACATTTATCTAAAACTGATGAAAGATTCTGACCAATTTCTACATAGAAAGATAATTATGCTATTTGTGGAAGTAGAGCACACTACCAAAACACAGATCCGATTTTCACCATCAACACTCTTCGTTCACTACAAAATGTTGTCTTGCAAATTACTGATCTAGACAACAATGCCAATATTTTATTGAAAACTTAATGGTTTATCATCTCTGAACTTTAACAATCCAAATAATGAAATTAACAAATACACAATCATTTATGCAAAAACCCTGCATACACATACAGTGGTGTGAAAAACTATTTGCCCCCTTCCTGATTTCTTATTCTTTTGCATGTTTGTCACACAAAATGTTTCTGATCATCAAGCACATTTAACCATTAGTCAAATATAACACAAGTAAACACAAAATGCAGTTTGTAAATGGTGGTTTTGATTATTTAGGGAGAAAAAAAAATCCAAACTTACATGGCCCTGTGTGAAAAAGTAATTGCCCCCTGAACCTAATAACTGGTTGGGCCACCCTTAGCAGCAATAACTGCAATCAAGCGTTTGCGATAAACTTGCAGTGAGTCTTTTACAGCGCTCTGGAGGAATTTTGGCCCACTCATCTTTGCAAAATTGTTGTAATTCAGCTTTATTTGAGGGTTTTCTAGCATGAACCGCCTTTTTAAGGTCATGCCATAGCATCTCAATTAGATTCAGGTCAGGACTTTGACTAGGCCACTCCAAAGTCTTCATTTTGTTTTTCTTCAGCCATTCAGAGGTGGATTTGCTGGTGTGTTTTGGGTCATTGTCCTGTTGCAGCACCCAAGATCGCTTCAGCTTGAGTTGACGAACAGATGGCCGGACATTCTCCTTCAGGATTTTTTGGTAGACAGTAGAATTCATGGTTCCATCTATCACAACAAGCCTTCCAGGTCATGAAGCAGCAAAACAACCCCAGACCATCACACTACCACCACCATATTTTACTGTTGGTATGATGTTCTTTTTCTGAAATGCTGTGTTCCTTTTACGCCAGATGTAACGGGACATTTGCCTTCCAAAAAGTTCAACTTTTGACTCATCAGTCCACAAGGTATTTTCCCAAAAGTCTTGGCAATCATTGAGATGTTTCTTAGCAAAATTGAGACGAGCCCTAATGTTCTTTTTGCTTAACAGTGGTTTGCGTCTTGGAAATCTGCCATGCAGGCCGTTTTTTGCCCAGTCTCTTTCTTATGGTGGAGTCGTGAACACTGACCTTAATTGAGGCAAGTGAGGCCTGCAGTTCTTTAGACGTTGTCCTGGGGTCTTTTGTGACCTCTCGGATGAGTCGTCTCTGCGCTCTTGGGGTAATTTTGGTCGGCCGGCCACTCCTGGGAAGGTTCACCACTGTTCCATGTTTTTGCCATTTGTGGATAATGGCTCTCACTGTGGTTCGCTGGAGTCCCAAAGCTTTAGAAATGGCTTTATAACCTTTACCAGACTGCTAGATCTCAATTACTTCTGTTCTCATTTGTTCCTGAATTTCTTTGAATCTTGGCATGATGTCTAGCTTTTGAGGTGCTTTTGGTCTACTTCTCTGTGTCAGGCAGCTCCTATTTAAGTGATTTCTTGATTGAAACAGGTGTGGCAGTAATCAGGCCTGGGGGTGGCTACGGAAATTGAACTCAGGTGTGATACACCACAGTTAGGTTAATTTTTAACAAGGGGGCAATTACTTTTTCACACAGGGCCATGTAGGTTTGGATTTTTTTTTCTCCCTAAAATAATAAACACCATCATTTAAAAACTGCATTTTGTGTTTACTTGTGTTATATTTGACTAATGGTTAAATGTGTTTGATGATCAGAAACATTTTGTGTGACAAACATGCAAAAGAATAAGAAATCAGGAAGGGGGCAAATAGTTTTTCACACCACTGTAGTTTAATGATACAAAACAAGCTAGTACATTTTCCTGGGCCCCAAAAACCAAAACAAAGCTGAATGATAGAATGCAAAAATCTATTTATTCAATGTCATCCTAAACAAATCCGAATCCTATTATGTGATATCATCTACGATTGAATTCTGCTCTGTATTTGTAATATTTCTACAGTATTGTACTATTGCATTGTATGGAGGATTACTTGTGTTCCGTTCCGTGTATTGTATTTACCCCCTTTTTTATGACACCCACTGTACTCCCAACCTACCTGGAAAAGGGTCTCTCTTTGAACTGCCTTTCCCAAGGTTTCTTACATTTTTTTTTTTCCCCTACAAGGGTTTTTTTGGGAATTTTTCCTTCACTTCTTAGACAGTCAAAGCTGCAGGGATGTCAAAAGGCAGGGCCTGTTAAAGCTCATTGCAGCACTCCTTGTGCAATTTTGGAAAAATTAATTGCCTCAGTTTGCATTTACAGGTTGCCCACCCACTGCTAAATTTTAAAATTTATTAGTTCAGCTCACCAGGCTTGTAATGATGACCAGTTTGGTTGTTACTGTTCTGTTGACAGAATACTCACTCCTGATTGACCAGGGCCTGTACTCTCATTGCGACGGTCCTGTCATTCATCCAAGGGGGCTACTTTCTGTAGGGACGATCAAAATGTGTCCTTCTAATTAACCAGCTGGGTTAATTAGAGCAACAGGAAATTGAAGCCATCTTATGGGCAGGCAAGCACCATCTACTCAGTATCTAGGGTATCCTACACTGGTCAAGACAGGACTCTTGACCAATGAATGAAGGGAAGAGGCAGAACTTCAATTCAAAAGCACTATAATAATGGGAATGACAGTCCTATATAGGTTGTATGCTGATTTTTCTGGAACTATTAATATTTTAGCAAAAACACAAAATGTATGCACACTTTCAGCATACGACTGGATAACGGACATGTGGATTATTCAACAAAAGTTACGTGAGAATCTCCCCTCTCCTTATTAGTGATGTACCATAGCAAACAGTCACCACTGGGTTCAATTATATCAAACATTTTTATCTTGTTCTGCATTGAAACCCGTGATTACATTTTCTTGGCCTTCACTACAAACTATATGGGGAAGTAACCAAAACAAAATTACAGACAAAAAAATAGAGCCAGTGTTTATATTTGGTCCTAGTCATTTTATACCTGTGACTCTCTCATACATTAACACTCCAATCAAGTTACTTTTCTCAATACAATGATGGTTAGCACCCACTGCCATGCTATGTTCGAAATGTACTTAAACCCTAATTTTATCCATTTTTTCTGAAATGCTGGCATACACAAAATCTGCTAACAATGTTCTTGGTTACAACTGTCTGTGTGTTACCCTCCTTTATGTTTATTTATTATTTCAAACAGAAGGTATTGCTGGAAGTGAAAATGAGAGCTCCAGTGCAGTAATACTGATGTCAAAGCAGTACACTATTGAACACAGGATTAATGAAAGCAGAAAATAAAATGTTATTCACACTCTCAATTTCGAAGCCTTTTGCAAACTAACTGATGGGAACTATAATTTAGCTGTTACTTGGGAGGACACAGAAGGCTCACCTTCAAAATGAGACAAAGGGTGGCTAACAAAGGGTGGGGGGTGGGGGTTCTGGAAAATGAAGTGTATTTTTTTTTTTTATCTCCATCACGCCCGTCTTTAGTGGCCCACTGTGAAGCTTAATAAAGTTATACATCACTCTCTTTTTGTGTTCAGTATATAGGGTGCCATAAAAATTGCAAAAAACGGCTACTAGATGCCTCCTCTTGTGAAGAAAATAAAATGGGTTTGGGACTTTGAACTTCACAATAAAACTCCTAATATTACTGGTGTGTTATTTTATTCCTAATTTAAAGGAAAGGTAGGTGTTGGCAAGGGTTTGAGAGGTTAGGAAATAAGTGATGGGTGCTACTGATCCGTTTCCTGTACATGATTTTAATTACATTGTTAGAACCGAGGAATTTAAGCAAGAACTGTATAACTAACATTCAATGCCCAAGAATTTCACTTCCAAAAAAATCGCTGTAGAGCCTGAGCAATGCCCCACTGGCTAATCCTAGGTAGTTTATCATAGATTAGGGAGTTAATTAAATGGGTATTTCCATATTACTAACATATGTGCAAGTAATAGTTATTTCACCAATTTAAAGCTGTGTTGGTTTAAAATCTACTTGCAGCAGATCCGATTGCATGCAACAGTAGGAACTTCATCTTAATATGTTGTGTGGGGGGGGGGTACGGGGAGAACCAAAACAAGCATTAGTTACATGAACAGGTCACATATGTGGAGTGTCTAATGTATTTGATACTGGATTGTGCTTATTCAGTAAAGGAAAGTCAAACAGTGGAGGGCAGGAAAGGAAAATAAACTGAGAATAAACTACTGCCATTATCAATATGAAGGAATGTGAATATCTGCATCCACTGCATGTGCACATACAGTACCTAGAAATGGACAAGAGTGCATAACTGTGTTGTTAACTTGGAGTCCTTGTAAGTGACGTAATGCAGTGTTATGGTTCAACTGTGTCTTGACTTCATTATGAAAAGTTTCACAGATAAGCAGCAGATTAACCTGAACAACAGATCGTTCAAATCATATTACTATGATAAGTCTATGCCTTTTAAAGTTGGAGGCTAAAGCACATCTTGTGTTTAAAGAATGTTACTCAGGAAGATTTGGAATGATCACACGTACAGATTCAAATAAGGCTGAGAAAAAAAAAAAAAAACATTCATGAGGAGTTGACTTTTGCAATTTATATAAAACCTTTCACCGATTTCTTTATGGTGGTCACCTTAAAGTAATGCTTGGATCCTGACTCAATACTGAGCTTCCATTGTTTTCGTAAAAGCTCAGAGACCTGCTAGTATGGAAACTGGCACCTCTAACTTGGTGTAACATTGAAGTGCAAGTCAATGTACCTTGTGACGGACTGGTATGCAGTCAAGGCCCATTATAGAAGATGCATGGATGGTCAGGCTTTAAACATTTTGTCAAAACTGAATGCCATACCAATAAATAGAGAATATGAATTAAAATTAAACAAAGGTGAAAAATCACAAACAGCTGTGTGACATGGTGGATAGTGCAGCTGTTAGAGTTCAGAGTGTACCGCTCTAAATCGTATGTCCATGGAAGTTTCGGTTATTATCATATCTCACACTTGTCAAACTGAATCAGTTTTGAATGTAGTTAGTGCAAGTGTATGGTCAATTACATTCTGTGCTGGATCAGCATCCCACGAAGAACTAAAAACTCCTCAAGTGCTCAATGATTCTGAAATAGACAGCTAGTCCTAGATAAATAAATGGGTGAAAGACATTTCTCAATGCATATGATGATGTGAGGACATTTTTGTGATGCAAGGAAAGGTGAAGGAATAAAAACAGAATTCCTCCTCGACTTGTTAGGAACATACCATAAATATGGGGCACACCAATTGCTTGCTGGCTAAGCTTTGCACCCTTTTAAATTTATTATGTATTGTTAAGAAGCAAAACATTATCGGTTATAACCAAAAGAGCTCAGAATGTCCATATTATAAGCATCACATCTTCCATGCTGACCCTCAATATACTATAAGTACTCCACAAGGTAAATGTGTCCAGCTCTAGTCTTTGTTCATATCTAACTGTGTGGCCAGACACGGCTCCACCTTCATCTTTAACTTGGCCGAGGACAGCAGCATCATAAGCCTAATCACCAACAATGAGAACTTTCAGTGCCAGATCTCTTCCAGGTTCCAATTGCCTTTTGACACTTCTAAGGGTAAGGCTGCTGTCTCATTTTGTTTGTTAGTTGCTGGTTTTCTTGCCATTATCACTGAAATTTACAACTTTCTACAGTGCACTATTGCCCAAATAGTACTTCAGAGGGTTTAGTAACACACACTGTTCCTAGTGGGCCACAGTGGCTGCAGGTTTTTATTCTAACCCTTTTCCTAATCAGTGACCAGTTTTCACTGCTAGTTAACTCTTTCCCTTCATTTTAATAGCCCTGCTTTTAAGGATTCAGTCCTCTGAATTGATTTGTTTCTTTAGTAAATGGCAGCCAAACAGAAATGAGATGTGAAACAAGCCAACAGATGACCAGCTAAGTTGGAACATCAAACTCCAGCCAATTTCACTCCAACCAGTTTCTTAATGAGAAGCCAGTTCTTACTGCTAATTAAAGCCATTATTGAATATCATGACTTGTTGCTGCTCTCATTCTGCAGACTGTTGATTTTCTGTTTTTTCCTTAAGACCGCCGTCAAGATGTTTTGGTGACCTGAGCAGACCAACATGACCAAAGACCTTCACCTTTATTTTCAGGTTAGCTGGTCATGCGGCAGCTTATTTGTCTCATTATTATTGTTTGCCTGATCATTAAGGAAAAATAAACTAAGGGGCCTGAGTCACGTCAAGTAAAACTAAGGCAAAACAAGTTAATCCGCAGCAAAAACAGCTCACTAATTAAGAAGATGGTTAGAATGAATACCTGCAGCCACTGCAGCCCACCAGGACTGGAGTTGGACACCCCTGTTTTAGGTCATTCATTGCATTTTAACCAATTTGAAGAAAAAACGGAGATGTACTAAACCTTGTGACCAGTAGTGTGTGTGTTTTCACACTCATACATACATACACACAGTGGTCTGAACAAACACCAGAATGGCTAAAAAGAGAAAACTCGGCAAGGCATTATGTTGGTGTATTGTTGTTGGTATAAAGGAGTCCAATTTGAATAATCTCCCGAGTATCATACACCATTATTCTAAAAATTAAACTGCCTCAACAATTAAAGATTTTCTTTGGATAATTACAAATTAGTGAGGTTGATTAAAGGATTTAGATATTACACTGTTTAAACAGTCTCTCTTTGGATCTCATTAACATTTCATAATTCAAAAAGAATGACAATACAATACTATTTTATTGTTGCACGAAAAGCTACAAATAATTTGAATATGCTGTATGTAAGATTCCATCTGCAACACGCAGCTACTTTAATTCTGCTTTATTTGTCTCAAAAAAATAAACAAAACTAGAAATGTGCAAGCAACATATCCCATGCTGTTTTATATCACATTAAGCAGTAAAATTAAAATCATTTTAAAAGGTTGCATTTAATTCTGCATGAAAGTCATTTCCTGATGATGCTAAAAACAGAAAAAGTATAAGTGCTGATTGTCTGATATACTAGTAATGGACTGATTATTAAAATCGTCTCTCCCATGGACCACCACAGCTCTACGGTAATTACTGGAATGGCACAGAGGCCAGGATGATGTCTCCCAAAGAATTCAGCGCTCGGATATTAAGCCCTTGTGGAGATCTAAACATTTAACACTTTTTTTTTTTTTTTTAAATCTTAACTGGCAGCGATAGCACAGCTTCTAAGCTTTGTAGCTATATTTAATACATCTACGTTATATTGTTTATTTTCTTGATTGCAACATGGACATGCTGTGAACCTCTACTGGCAATCATGCCAATACTGCTGACTCATGTGGTTAACCGCCATTAATAGAGCTACAATTTTGCAAACCTCGAAGTGAAACTGTATTTACGTAGCTTAGCACAACATCCATATTTTGCCTAACCATTATCATCAATTATTTCTGCAGTCAAAACATTTCAGGCTACTATCACTTTCAAAAACGAATAAAATGAATCATAAATCTTACTTTAATTGGTGCACGTCTCTGAACGTAAACATGACTGAGTTAGGCAACATTATGCCATAGGCAACTGCCTTTGGGATGTGCGAAGAAAATGAGTATCTAATGAAAAACTCTTCAAAATCAAATCACAACCAAAAACACAAGGAATTATTGTTTATTGTTTGGCCAAAATGATTTATTTAGTTTTTTTTTTTTTGACCGAGTTATGCTTTAAAATGACAGGATAATAATAAAAGGTAACACCACATCAACAAAGCAAAAGGAAACTAGCAGTTTTATTGCAGTGTGCTCTAAAAGATGTGTAAGTACACAGTGAAATAAGATATTGTCAAAGGTCCAATATTTTAATAAGACAAAATATTCATTTAAGGGTGAGGATCATTTACTTCCATTCAAAATCTATAAGAAGCTGTGCTTCAGTGTGTTTCATGGCAAGTGGGTCATATGAATGAAGGGCAACAACTGAAGCAGCCAGAAAACAAACAAAGACAGCACTGTCCTTTTGAAAATGACATGGTTTTTCTCAGGGTGAACATGAAGGTATTTGCATTAGTGAACATTAGGAAGGCATTGGATTTTTATGTACACGACCCACGCCGGACTGGCTCTGTCTGTGCATCTGTCGTAAAAACACCTGGTCACAGCACCTGAAAACTGAGCTGCACATTGCATGAAGAATAAGCCAGATAAGCACCACTTAGCCAGTCTACTACACCTACTAAGAGTAGCTCATTCCCACCCAGGTGGGCAACCTGATACCATTTAACAGAGCGGACCAGTGAGGCTCATTTTCATCATCTGCTTCTTTTATAACATGAGAATGGTAGAAATCCTAGAAACAATAAAGCATCAATGGAGCTCACGATCAAGGCACCTCCTTATGCAGCTTTTTGTTTTTTTAAATTCATACTTGTCCACCAACTGTTTCACAGCCTCTTACAGAAATCTTTTAGTAGCAAAAAGCTTTTAGGAAAGGTTAAAAAAGTACTAGGTGAAAATGAAATTAAGATTTTCAACAAAAAAAGCACTTAAATGGCCTGTAAAAAAAAAAAAAAAAAAAAAAAAATTTTATATATATATATTGGTGCATACAGAAAGTATTCACAGCGCATCACTTTTTCCACATTTTGTTATGTTACAGCCTTATTCCAAAATGGATTAAATTCATTTTTCCCCTCAGAATTCTACACACAACACCCCATAATGACAACGTGAAAAAAGTTTACTTGAGGTTTTTGCAAATTTATTAAAAATAAAAAAAACTGAGAAATCCCATGTACATAAGTATTCACAGCCTTTGCTCAATACTTTGTTGATGCACCTTTGGCAACAATTACAGCCTCAAGTCTTTTTGAATATGATGCCACAAGCTTGGCACACCTATCCTTGGCCAGTTTCACCCATTCCTCTTTGCAGCCTCTCAAGCTCCATCAGGTTGGATTGGGAGCGTCGGTGCACAGCCATTTTAAGATCTCTCCAGAGATGTTCAATCAGATTCAAGTCTGGGCTCTGGCTGGGCCACTCAGGGACATTCACAGAGTTGTCCTGAAGCCACTCCTTTGATATCTTGGCTGTGTGCTTAGGGTCGTTGTCCTGCTGAAAGATGAACCGTCACCCCAGTCTGAGGTCAAGAGCGCTCTGGAGCAGGTTTTCATCCAGGATGTCTCTGTACATTGCTGCAGTCATCTTTCCCTTTATCCTGACTAGTCTCCCAGTCCCTGCCTCTGAAAAACATCCCCACAGCATGATGCTGCCACCACCATGCTTCACTGTAGGGATGGTGCCTGGTTTCCTCCAAACGTGACGCCTGGCATTCACACCAAAGAGTTCAATCTTTGTCTCATCAGACCAGAGAATTTTCTTTCTCATGGTCTGAGTCCTTCAGGTGCCTTTTGGCAAACTCCAGGTGGGCTGCCATGTGCCTTTTACTAAGCAGTGACTTCTGTCTGTCCACTCTACCATACAGGCCTGATTGGTGGATTGCTGCAGAGATGGTTGTCCTTCTGGAAGGTTCTCCTCTTTCCACAGAAGACCTCTGGAGCTCTGACAGAGTGACCATCGGGTTCTTGGTCACCTCCCTGACTAAGGCCTTTCTCCCCTGAACGCTCAGTTTAGATGGCCGGCCAGCTCTAGGAAGAGTCCTGGTGGATTCGAACTTCTTCCACTTACGGATGATGGAGGCCACAGTGCTAATTGGGACCTTCAAAGCAACAGAAATTTTTCTGTAACCTTCCCCAGATTTGTGCCTCGAGACAATCCTGTCTTGGAGGTCTACAGACAATTCCTTTGACTTCATGCTTGGTTTGTGCTCTGACATGAGCTGTCAACTGTGGGACCTTATATAGACAGGTGTGTGCCTTTCCAAATCATGTCCAGTCAACTGAATTTACCACAGGTGGACTCCAATTAAGCTGCAGAAACATCTCAAGGATGATCAGGGGAAACAGGATGCACCTGAGCTCAATTTTGAGCTTCTTGGCAAAGGCTGTGAATACTTATGTACATGTGCTTTCTCAGTTTTTTTTATTTTTAATAAATTTGCAAAAACCTCAAGTAAACTTTTTTCACGTTGTCATTATGGGGTGTTGTGTGTAGAATTCGGAGGAAAAAAAATGAATTAAATCCATTTTGGAATAAGGCTTGTAACATAACAAAATGTGGAAAAAGTGACGCGCTGTGAATACTTTCTGGATGCACTGTATAAAATCAACACCACTTTTATATTTACTCATTTTTAAAATTGCTTCTCCTGTAAGGCAGAATGTTGGCACTGCTGCTTCGCAGTAAGGAGACCAGGGCTTGCGTCCCAGGTCCTCCTTATGTGGAGTTTGCATGTTCAACCCGTCTGTTTGGGTTTCCTCTAGTTTGTTCCCACTGTCAAAAGGCATGCAGGTTTGGTGAACTGGCGACACTAAATCGGTCCTTGTGTGTGTTTGGTGTGTGTGAGTGGTCTGGACTCTGGTCTGGATTAAGTGGGTTAGAAAATGACGACAAGACATCCTTCTCCTACACTTTATGTCAGCAGAGCAGAGAAAGACAGACAAAAGTAACAAATCCCAATGAGGAAGGTGGAAAATGTATTCAAAATACAAATAAACATCTGAAAAGGAAAACAAAATATTTTTCTGCTCCTTACCTTTAAATGTATTTATACATTTATTCAACTTACGCATTTGTTGTCAGTCATTTTGTCTCACACAATTGGCCTAGTGATTTCACCATGCAGACTCCCCTTTATAACCCCGACTGGGTGCAGGTGCTGTCCTCCACCAGCTCCAAGGTGTGAATGAAGTACTTGATTGAAAGGCTTGCATTTGCACGCAAATGAGCGATCATCCAGTCACCCCAATCAGCCTTGGAGTGGCACGTGCACATTCTCGCTTGCACCTGAACGCTCTGGGATTTCCATTTATTTAACATGCGTCACACCACAAACCTCACTCATTACATTGTTTTCACCTCCTTTTATCCGAGTATGACAGTACACTCTAACTAAAATGCTCATTCACCTTTTTGTGGATATATGAGGGCAATCCCAAAAGTAAGGTCTACAAAGCGGTGGGGATGTAGAGAAACTGTTCATACGGCTGTTGGCCACACTGTTGTGATTGGTGCTTCCTCCACTCCCAAACAAGCATGCGCGGCTTCGCTGGGATGCTCAATCTTGGCTTGGCAGCCATGGAAAACGGAACTCCCGTTGAACGCTACCGCCAAGTGCGAAGTTCGTGCAGTTATTCGATTTTTGAACGCAAAAGGCGTTAAACCGGTTGAAATTCATCGCCAATTGACGGAAGTGTATGGACAGTCGTGCATGGATGTCAAAAACGTTTGTAAGTGGTGTATAGAGTTTACAGCCGGTCGTACTGAAATTCACGACAAACAAAGGAGCGGGAGACAGTCGCGAAGGTTGAGGAAAACATGCGTAAAGATCGGCGGATCACTCTGGATGCTCTCTGCACCCAGTGACTACCACCTGTTCCCCAAGTTGAAAGAACATTTGTCCGGAAGGCGATTCTGCTCCGACGAAGAGGTGCAAGATGAGGTTCAACGCTTCCTGAAGGACATGGCGGTGTGCTGGTATGACATGGGCATTCTAAAAACTACCACAGCGTCTACAAAAATGCATCGACCGAAATGGCGATTATGTAGAAAAATAAATAATTTCTTTAATCTTTAAAATGATGTAAATATTATAGAAAATAAACGGTTGTTTGTATTTCTAAAAAAAATAGGAGACCTTACTTTTGGGATTGCCCTCGTATATATATTCCAATTCTTTTACCCTCACATTCACTTTGACTGTAAGCAAAAGAAACCAGATATAGTCTGAAGGAAATGAATAATTCACTTTTGCTACTACACCACCTATGTCTTTAAATGCCAAAGTTTAATCTAGCTTTACAGAATTGTTTTAGTCTTTCAACTTGTTAGGTTTATTTGTAACATACTGTACGTAATGTTTAACAGGGTGCTTTTGGGAGACCGGTCATCTACAACTGGTTCACCAATTGTAACCATAGGATTACAAGTTCTACCAGTCACACAACATTAACAAGAGCATTGTTGTTCTTTGTGGGTTGAATCATTGTCTCTACTTTGAGCTTCTCCTTCATGAGGCATTGGATTGGTATACAAATATCACACTCCGTGAACAGTCTAAATTCATTCATGGATGCTTCCATATGTATAATATATATTGCAAGCGGCCACCATCACGTCTTTCTTCCAGTTTAACCGTCACTCTCTGGGTTTACCCAGACTGGCAACAACATCCTTTAGACACCTTTGATGGCACACACCAAAGGGACTGTGAACTTATTTTAACCCCACAGTATCAGGTAAAATATCGTCATATAAAGGGTATTAATCTCATCTTGGACAGCCTTTCAGTTGTGTATCCAGTCTTAAATAAGCATGATGGCTTTATGGTCAGTGGAACAGGATAGTTTCTTCTTCTTTTTTTTTTTTTTTTTTTTTTTTAAATAAAAAAAAGGTGGATTTAAGAAATAAAATAAACCTTTACACACAAGAGAATTCATTCCATTAAGTGTGTTTGGTCAGCTAATACACATGGATTTGAGCAGAAGGAAGATGGGCAAAAATTTTTAATTTATTTAGCCATCCATCCATCCATCCATCCATCCAGCCATCCATCCATCCATCCTCCATCCATCCACCATCCATCCATCCTCTTCCGCTTATCCGAGTCGGGTCGCGGGGGCAGCAGACTTCCCTCTCCCCAGCCACTTCTAACTCTTCCGGGAGAATCCCAAGGCATTCCCAGGCCAGCCAGGAGACAGTCCCTCCAGCGTGTTCTGGATCTTCCCCGGGGCCTCCTCCCGGTTGGACGTGCCCGGAACACCTCACCAGGGAGGCGTCCAGTAGGCATCCTGATCAGATGACTGAGCCACCTCGTTTGACTCCTCTCGATGTGGAGGAGCAGCGGCTCTACTCTGAGCCCCTCCCGGATGACTGAGCTTCTCACCCTATCTTTAAGGGAGAGCCCAGACAGACACCCTGCGGAGGAAACTCATTTCAGCTGCTTGTATTCGCGATCTTGTTCTTTCGGTCACTACCCATAGCTCATGACCATAGGTGAGGGTAGGAACATAGATCGACTGGTAAATTGAGAGCTTTGCCCTATGGCTCGGCTCCTTTTTCACCATGACAGACCGATGCAGAGCCCACATCACTGCGGATGCCGCACCGATCCGCCTGTCGATCTCACGTTCCATTCTTCCCTCACTCGTGAACAAGACCACAAGATACTTGAACTCCTCCATTTGAGGCAGGATCTCGCTCCCAATCCTGAGAGGGCACTCCACCCTTTTCCGGCCGAGGACCATGGTCTCGGATTTGGAGGTGCTGATTCCCATCCCAGCCGCTTCACACTCAGCTGCGAACCGATCCAGAGAGAGCTGAAGATCACGGCCTGATGAAGCAAACAGGACATCATCATCTGCAAAAAGCAGTGACCGAATTCTGAGTACACCAAACCGGAACCCCTCAACACCCTGGCTGCGTCTAGAAATTCTGTCCATAAAAGTTATGAACAGAATCGGTGACAAAGGGCAGCCCTGGTGGAGTCCAACTCTCACTGGAAATGGGTTCGACTTACTGCCGGCAATGCAGACCAAGCTCTGACACCAGTTGTACAGGGACCGAACAGCCCTTATCAGGGGGTCCGGTACCCCATACACCCGGAGCACCCCCCACAGGATTCCCCAAGTGACATGGTCGAGCGCCTTTTCCAAGTCCACAAAACACATGTAGACTGGTTGGGCGAACTCCCATGCACCCTCCAGGACTCTGCTAAGGATGTAGAGCTGGTCCACTGTTCCATGACCAGGACGAAAACCACACTGTTCCTCCTGAATCTGAGGTTCGACTTTTATTTATTTAGCCAAAAAACTACAAAAAGGAGACAGAAAGATAGTCAAAAATAGGAAACATTTTGCAGTACTAGGGTAGAATAAATACAAATAAGGAAGACAAATGTCAAACTTAATCAATGCAAAATGTAAGAGCCATTTGTTATTTCTTAGTTTGTTAAAATGTATGCCTGTATTAGTGCATAGTCAATGGGAGGTTCTATTATAACACCCACAAGCAAAATTATAAATGAAACATCCTAATTATTTCTTGCCCTTTTGACTAATAGACTAGTTCCAGTTTATGATCAGCCCTGAAGATGGTAAGGCATGGAGGGCAAACAGCTTCAAACTGTACATAAATGCAGAACATACCGAATGTACTAAGTGAAGCCTATGTAAGTTAGCCATTGCCAACATTTAAGTATAGAAAGAAACTGAAGTTAACATGAAAAAGCAAAGATTGTAGAAGAAACGTTTTTCCTTTTTATTCTGCACATGTAATATTTATTTTACTAATTTTTTGTGCTTTATTCCTTTATAAATTTTCACTAAAAACTTTTAAAATGAACTTTACTGGACTGAGAAATTGTGTTACATGTTTGACTCATGCTGGATCCTACCATGCCAACTAAGTAGTAAGATTTTTGGGAACCTGGAAAAAGACACAGTTGCACAAAATCAAAAAATGAGTAACTCAGAGCACAAGAGACTAGAACATTGGCTCAACAATAGAGAGCCTTAAGAAAATAAGAAAAATATGATGTACTCAAGGCCCAAGACAACCCTCTTAGATGACAGCATTCCCAACATTTGCAAACGGCAAGGAAACTTTTGTGATCAAACATGTGACAAAAACTTTACCTTGTTCTCAATTCTATACTTGCTGTTATAAGTTGGTGCTTAATTAAGAACTGTATCATATTATAGTGTATAATTGCTTACCATGCTCAGTTTTGTTTCAGTCCGTTAGTCTGCCATGTTCCCGTTTCTGACGCACTATACCTTTTTAATTAACTTTAATTTGTGCTATATTTGGGCTGATGGTATATATATGCTAACTTAAATTCTTCCTTCTCACATATTTAAAATTCATAAAACAGAATTATAGAAAACATCAGTGCCATCCAGATCAAAGTCCAGTCCCTAAGCGTCCGTTGGCATATGCCATTTCTCTTGAGCACAACTACATAGCTCTGTCCAAAAGGTTCAAAGACAACCATCCATCCATTATCCAACCCACTATATCCCAACTACAGGGTCACGGGGGGTCTGCTGGAGCCAATCCCAGCCAGCACAGGGCGCAAGGTAGGAAACAAACCCCAGGCAGGGCACGCACACACACACAGGACAATTTAGGATCACCAATGCACCTAACCTGCATGTCTTTGGACTGTGGGAGGAAACCAGAGCACACAGAGGAAACCCACACAGACACCGGGAGAACATGCAAACTCCACGCAGGGAGGACTCGGGAAGCGAACCCAGGTCTTTAAAGACAACCATGTAAGGGGAAAAAAAAAAAAAAAATCAGCAGAAGCTAGATCCACGTGTAAATTAGCCTCTTTTACCCCACTAGCACTACATGGCTGACTAGTCTTATTTCATCCTTCATCTTCTCAGGTTCCCACCTTCCCCACTTTGGCTGTTCTACCTTCTTAAGAGCTACAGTAATTCCGACTTGTCTTTCTACACTGGGATCTGAACACCTTATCTTCATTATTTTTCACACCACAGTCAATCTATTATTCCTTTAATCCTCAATGTTTATTGCTATATGTCAACATGCAATTAATTTTGGTCCATTTATCTGTAATATTT